>NC_139766.1:24159682-24212182 GCF_965231275.1 Zosterops lateralis | reverse complement strand
GATCATTGTAGAGTAGAGGAGTGGACATCGTTGCTGGAAGATGCACCTGCTCGAAATGTTGATACGCGACGGGAAAGGGAGATTTAACTGTGACCGAAAGAAATACCAATGGCAGGAGAAAGATCGGTTGCTGGAGGAGGATTCTGGGTCTCGCCTTAGTCGTTTTTCCTCCAGTTGCCCGAGGCAAACGGGTAGTTTCCCCCCCTCCTGCCTCATGTCTCCCGCTACTAAACACCGTGCTGGAAATTTGCTGGGGCGCTTTCGGCTCGCCCTGTCCCGGCTGTCTGGAGCACAACCCGCCCCACCTCCCGCGGCCGGCGAGGACAGGCCGGGCTCAGAAGCCGGGGACCCCCCGGAGCGGGGGACGGAGCCCTTCGGGCAGGGGTTCCTGAGGCAGCCGAGGGGAAAAAGGCCGGGCTGTGGCCGAGGAGAAGTTTCCGCGGAGAGAGGCCCCCTCCCCCGTGCTCCTTGCCCGGATAAAGGCCTTCCTGACAGGGGAGGGAAGGGGCAGCCTACAGGGCAGGGGCTTCCCTTTGGTCTCAGTGTGTGTTCTGTAAACTTGTGACAGATTATTAGTAAAGGGAGGGGTTTCACAGTTTGATGAAGATATAACACACTCTGGACTATCCATCCTCCGGGCCCATTCATCAGCAGCAGAAGCACGGGGATGGGGGGAGAGCTCTGTTCCTTTCCCCCACAGCAATTCATCACTGAGCCTCAATCGCGGAGTCTTGTCCTTCAGCGACCCGCTCCTGGCCGCTCTCCTGGGATGCCTGTCGGGTCACCTCCGTCCCAGAGCAGCCCCTCTGAGGGGCCGGGGCTGCTCCGCTCCCCGCGCCCGGGGAGGAGGGAGGGAGGGAGGGCCGGCCCTCACCGTGGCCGCGGGACTGGCGGGACTGGCGGGACCGGCGCCCCGGGGGCGCGGACACGCGCGGGGGGCCCGACGTCCCTTCACCCCAGCGAGGGAGAGATGTCCCTGCTGCGGGAGAGAGGAAAGCCGAGAAGCTGAGTACAGGAATCGCGAGAGATGGGAAGGGACAGACGAATAAACCTATAGATAGATACAGACAAGGGGCGAGGATGCTCCTGTGGCAGGCTTTTGTTTGGGAGTGAGTGATCCTCATTGTCTGTCGACGAGGAGAAGGGAGGAAATTAATTGCAACCAATTAATAATTAATCCCGTTTAAACAGCTTTATTATCACCCACGAACGAGAGGGAATTGGTCTGATAACCCCCTGAAGACCGAATGTCAAGTTTAACCAAATAGTTATTGCTTTATCAAACAGAGTCTGCAAATAAATTAATCAAAAGCAAATATGTTCTTTGTGCGGCTCGTTTGCCGGTAATGGATGGATATGAAGATTTGCCGATATTATTGTCTGTCATTCAATCTAACAAAGTGAACATTTATTGCATATATATTAAAAATTATCCCTTAATCGAGTGGGGCTGGGGTTGCAGTTATTGGAGTCTTCCCAGAGGTGAAGTCCCTTTGGATAGGAGAGGGGAGGGCTGCTCTTCGCCTCCCGTGCGATTCCCTTCGGAACAAGTTTCAAAATTGCTTTAATCCACCGCTAAATTGAGCTGTTTTACTAACTGTCCACGATATCATAAACAGTTTGAGGAGCTAATGGACGAGATGTTATAAAAATAGTGGACGTAAAGCACAGAAGAGGCGATATATTCGCCCTGGAGTGGTGGCCGGAGACCCAGCCACGGCAGACAAGCCCTCTTTGTGTCCCCCTTGCTTACATCATTTTCTAATTAGGCATAAAATTGTCTTCATACACTGGTATCGCTGGCTTCATAAACATAACCATTATGGTTCATAAAGACCCCATTGTGGGGAGCCCCTCTCAAAATAGAAAGGGATCTGGAGAGGCCCAAAGAAAAAAACATCCCCTTTGTTTTCTCTTTTGAGAAGACGGATGGGCGATGTCACGCAGAAGATTACTTTAGACTATTAAATTGTGAGAAAGGAAGAATTTCCCTATTAATAAAGGGAGTATAGGGTACTGCTGGAGCTGGATGCTGGAGGCCGGCGGGGATTCCCGGTGCGGGATGCGCGGGGATGGCGGGACGGCGCCCGAGAGCGGCACACACGGCCCGTGGAGCCGTGCCCTTCTCCCGTGGCGTTCCCGGGAGCGGGGCTGGCCGTGGCTCGGTGTTGGCCGTGGCTCGGGGCCGGCCGTGGCTCGGGGCTGGCCGTGGCTCGGGTCTGGCCGTGGCTCGGGGCTGGCCGTGGCTCGGGGCAGGCCGTGGCTCGGTGTTGGCCGTGGCTCGGTGCTGGCCGTGGCTCGGGGCCGGCCGTGGCTCGGGGCTGGCCGTGGCTCGGGGCTGGCCGGGGCTCGGTGCCGGCCGTGGCTCGGGGCCGGCCGTGGCTCGGGGCCGGCCGTGGTTCAGGGCCGGCCGTGGTTCGGGGCCGGCCGTGGCTCGGTGCCACGCACCCGCGGAGCGGCGGGCAGCCCCGGCCTCGGCGCCGGGATAACTGGATGGAGATGGATGGAGCCGCCTATCGCCCCCGACGCGGTGTCAGCCCCCGGACAATTACTGTCTCCAGAGGGATGGACAGACTGACTGACACTGACCTCTGCCCACGAGCCCACTGGCGGCCCCGAGGAGCTTATGTGCAATTTGCTGGATTTCGTTTACAATAACCCGACTTGACATAAATAACTCTCCATGCTGTGTCTACGCCCGCCTGACCTCCTGAACTAGCGCGGAAACACTGCCGTATTGATCAGGGGCGCGGGGTTTTTTTGCTGCTTCTTTTTTTTTTTTTTTTCCCCAGTTTGGCCCGTGCAGGCCCGTTCACTCCGCCCGCGGCCCGTGCGCTCCCCTGGGCCGGGCGGGCCCGTCCCCGCGCGGGGGCGGCAGCGGGGCCCGGCCGGTTCCCCGAGCAGGGCTGGACCGAGCAGGGCTGGACCGAGCCCTCCTGAGCCGGGACAGCGGCCCTGTTTCCTCGGGCCCTGCTTTCACCTGAGGATGCTTTCCTAACAAAAACCGCAGGAGTTCAATTTCATGTCGCGACAGCTCTTGGCGAGCCGTGACGCGCCGTGAGGGCCCACAGGGAAGGCCCGGGAGGGCGTGGGCTGCCCCAAAGCCTCCGCTCCTTTCCTCTCTCTCATCCTTCCTTCCCCGCATCAGCTCTGAGCCAGACTTTTGTTCCGGCCCCTGTTGAAGCTCCGCGGGGCGTGCGGAGATGGACGGAGGAAAAAGAAATAAGGAACGAAAGTAAAGGGAGAGAGAGAGGGACTCTGAGGCAGAAGCCTTGCCGAGTGAGGCTGGTGTTATCCATTTAGTGTGACATATGGAAATCTCCCGGTGGGGCCACAATTAAAGGAGCCGGCCTTGCGTCCTTTATTCCCCGCTAACTTTTGTGTTAAATGTTAACAACCTGGCGCTATCCATTCTGCCTCTATTACCAAGTGAATGTTGACTCCAAGGCTGCTTTCCTTTCTGCCTATTCTGGGACTGCCTCCCATGCAGATTTATGTATTTTTGATATTAAATTCTTTCTAACATTACGCCTGCTCCCTTGTTGACTTTTATTGACCCTTGCCCTTGTCCCCATACTTTTCCATATTTAATACGTGAACATTTTTGCCGGTGCCCTCCGCTCTTTGTTACCTCCCGGTTGACTGCCGTCCCTAATGGCATGTGCTGTTTGCTCTGTTGTTGAACTTGGTAGGGTCACATAGTCTTGTGCTGTGATATCCTCTGCATTTCCAGCCCTGCCATTCTGGGGAGGTGCCTTGTGGAACAAGCCTTTTTTCCCCTAGCTACCGGCTTCCTAATGACTTAAGCAAACACCTTCGCTAATGATCCCCCAGGCTCCCTACTCCCCTCGGGGTTTTGTTTAGCTGAACTCCTAGTGCTCTGCCTGTCCCACTGGTAGCTTGGCCTCTCTGACCTGAGACATCGCAGCTCTTCTCCTTGGAGCGGGCTGCCTTGTCCAGCTCCGCCTGGGCCAAAGGCCAGGATCATGGGAGCATTGGATGCCACCAGCTGCTTGAGGTGACACCGAATTACAAAGAAGAACCGCCAAAGGAAACTTGGGCTCACACGGGCAAATGAATGTGTTCATTTATCTCCTCTGACTCCGCGGTTTGCGGCGTGCCTCGGCCCTACGGCTCGGCTGGGGGAGCGCCTGAACGTCCTTCCCAAGAAAGATTGTCTCACTTCTCCTAGGCCGGTCTGTTCAGTATCATTATGTGACCGGTTTTCAGAATTGAAGTTGCCTGGTGTTTTGATTCTTCCCTGCCTGTGCATTTGTGCCCTGGAGGTCCCTTCAAAATGGATGCTAATTGTTGGGGCTGCACACTGCTGCCTGCTAAAATGCCCCAGAGCTCCCAGGCCCTGCTCCTCAATGGCTTAATTGACAAGGACTTGTCTGTATTTAGGAGCAGCTGGTCCAAAGCATTGGCACATCAGTGCAATCTTAACACAGCATCCCTAGCCTGGAGGAGTATGAGGGTAAACGTGGTTAAAATGAAGGAAGATTTATAGTCGGCCCCCTTGGGTAATGCGACAGAAGACAGCTACCAAGATTTTCCCTAGTAGGGGTTTCATTCATCAGCTTCCCAGTCCTGGTAACGTGTCTAGGAGCCACGTTCCCGCTATTATTAATAATAGGAGGTGGCCATTTAGCACAATTAGGCAGGTGACAGTATTCCACAATAATGCGTAGCCCTAAACGAGACGGGGAGCCGCAAACAAACAGACCCAGGGCCGAACAGCGCCGGGGCTTTGCTCCACAGCCACGTCCCGAGTGGGTCTGGGCTGGCCCGGGGGGCAGCGAGCGCTCCCCACCTGCAGGGCCCCACCCCGCAGCTCCGTGTGCTGCCAGTTAAATCCTGGCAGGCGGCAGCTTACGCGCCTTCTACGAGGAAGGCTGAGAAACAGTATTTCCTGCAGAACTGCTCCCTCTAAACCCAGAGTTAAACCCTCTGAAGTCACACACCGCGTTTAAAAATAATCTTCCAGCACGTCTCCGAATTTTAAGTTAAGGCTCTCATGTACGGATGAAATATATATATATTTTTCTTCTCTCTCTTTACACATTCCTCGTGAGCTTCCTATTTATAGGATTTAAACTTACATGATTTCTAAACGCGAACGGCTAGGTTTATTTTCTGTACAGGGTTATTCAGCGTTTTACAAAGAAGGTTTATGGAGCGGCTTAAAAATAAGGGGGTTTTGTTGTTGTTGTTTTGCAATGTGTGGGAAATACTTTTATGTTCACACAGTTCACCCCATGAATAGGGATAATAGGTTCGGGATCCTCATTGAAATTTGAAGTTTTTAAACAGAAATT
The DNA here is from genome assembly GCF_965231275.1 of Zosterops lateralis. Taxonomy (NCBI): domain Eukaryota; kingdom Metazoa; phylum Chordata; class Aves; order Passeriformes; family Zosteropidae; genus Zosterops; species Zosterops lateralis. Next base: position 24,206,864 of record NC_139766.1, on the reverse strand, counting down.
CCCTAACTTTTGCTCGTTTTCTCAACTTTTTTCGTAGGAACAATGCCAACATTGAAGCCCTCGGTTGGAGTCTGCACAGTTGGAGATCTTTGGTGCCATTTTAGACATCTTTGGATTTCATCAATCAAACTGACTGCAATTTTCCATAAAAACCCTGAATTTGGGTCAGAAAGTGGGCAAAGCAGATAAAGATCGTTCGAGCTGTCTTATAAGATGATAAATAGATATCCTTTCAGTCCAACAATGCAAGAAGTGCAGTTTTGTAATTCGCTTCCATTGGTTTTGAATGCAGTGAGTCGAAACAATTTATACATGTTTTCCCATGGTTAGAAGATGTCTTTACATACTTGTCAATAGTAGCTTGACCTTTTTCCCCACTGAGCTACGAAGAGGTGCTTTTTTTTCTCCTTTTTCCAGAATACAGAACAGAGTGGTTTGGGGTTGGCTTTCTTTTTTTTTTTTTTTTTTTTTTTTTTTTTTTTTTTTTTTTTTTCCACTTCCTACTTCCTAGCTCTATTTCTTTTAGAGACTAAATCAATAAGATATTTCATCTTATCCTGAGGTTTAAGCAGATGGTAGATGGTTCACTGTAGTTCACGGCGCTGCAGAGGAAGTATTTTGCTCTGTGCTGCCATGAGCTGGTGGCAAGAGTGAGGTTTTAGCCAGACCTGTTGGATGTCCTCAGTGTGTTCTTGAACTTTCATTTAACGGGTGAGAAACCCTAAAAGTCTTGGGCAGAGACCCCGCTGGATTCTGCCAAACTGCCACGGCAGGTAGAGCCTTGCTGTGCGGCCCAGGGTAGGGTTTCTGTCCGCTCTCCAGCTGTCCCGAGAGGAATGTCTGGTGGGATGAAGCCCAGCCCATTGGATGTTACACGCGTCCGAACGGGCTTGGAATGGGCAGCTCACGCCGTGTGGGAGGCCCGCGGAGGTGAGGAAACACCTTTGGCATCAGCAGCACAGGGCATCGGTCTGGGCATGTTCCGGGAATGAGGTGGGAGCAGTGACCTGGGTCTGCAAGCTGGGGAAACTGAGGCACCTGGGCCTGCAAGCTAGGGAAACTGAGGCACCTGAGTCCTGCAAGCTAGGGAAACTGAGGCACCTGAGTCCTGCAAGCTAGGGAAACTGAGGCATCTGGGTCTGCAAGCTAGGGAAACTGAGGCACCTGGGTCTGCAAGCTAGGGAAACTGAGGCATCTGGGTCTGCAAGCTAGGGAAACTGAGGCACGAAGCCGCCTTGCCACAGCTGGGGCCAGGGGTGGCTCGGCACTTGCCGACCCCTGCTGATGGCTGCGAAACAAACTGGAGGACTCTTCTGGGAAGAGGACAGGAGAGAAGGGTATATATTTAGAAGACTTGAACTCCTCCAGTGAATCAGGGTGATTTGCCCGGGGGGGAAAGCCCCTCAGGTCCCCCCACCCTGCCGGCGCCCAGCCTGCCCTGTCCGCGGGACAGCCTGTCGCTAGCTGGCCTCCCTTCAGGGCAGGGGAAAGTGCTGGAAAGACTAGGGCCGGAGATAAGGCTTTTGCTTCTCCTCCCCTTGCCTTGAACACGACAGCCCGGCTAAGTGCTGAACACCAGCCGCTAATGGATAATGACCTGCGGTGTGCAGCTGCCTGCTGCTCTTCAGATAAAGCCTGCTTTTACTATTAATTGCATTTGTAACATGAGCGCAGTAGGTTCTCAGCCGAAACGATGCAGAAGCGGCAGCGGCCGGGCTGCGACGGGCACAGCCGCCTCACCGAGCATCCGGAGCCTTCTGCAGAGCGCAGACGGGTCCACGGCCTCTCGCTGTCCCCTGGGGGAAAACAGTCGTGGGGGAGGAGGTGCTCCAGCTGCTCAAGAGCAGCATCTCCCCCACTGCAAAGGAGCACGGGGAAAGGAGGCAGGAAAGGGTTAAAGCAGCTTGTGGCCACTGGTGGCTTCCCACGGTCCGTGGGTGAGAAACAGTCACTCACGCCATGCAGAACTCGGGGCTGCCAACAGTTCCCCTCCCTAAGGCATATCTCGGGTGAAATTCCACCTGAACGAGATAAAAAACCCTTTTGTTGTTGTTTTGTTGTATTTTTTTCCTTTTACTCAGGCGAAGATATAAAGATATATTTGTTTCCCTGCCCTCCTTCCAGCTCTTCTTCAGGCCCGGAGCAGAGAGCTGGAGCCTCACCTGCGGCGGGGAGCGCCGGGCCGAGCTGGGCCGGGCTGGGCTGGAGCTGTGCGGGCACAGCCGGGCCGGGTGCGGGGCTGGGCTGGGATGGAGCTGTGCGGGCACGGCCAGGCCGGGTGCGGGGCTGGGCCGGGCTGGGATGGAGCTGTGCGGGCAGCCCAGGGCCCCGGGCAGCCTCCCGCACGTGTGCAGCGCCTGCCCAAGATTTTTGGGACACGTGAAGCACAAAGACCACATGTCACCGGATTTGGCCTGCTTTAAAAATGACTCTATGTGTTTATAACTCCGCAGCAGGGGCTTAGCAAGTGACACGCAGCAGTAGCTAAACAAGATTTTGGGGGCAAGCCGCTCATATTCAAGTTGCAGTTACAAGTAGCGAGATAAAACAAGTAATTTGCTCCTTAGGAAGGCTTACTCCGTGCGAAACGTCAAAAGGCACGCTAGAAACAGATAATCGGATTTCTCCCTCGCCTCCCCGTTTGCTGTGTCCCCAAGCGAAGCTCCGAGGCCTGGCCGTTCCCGTGGCAGCGGGCCTCTCTCTCCGTGGATTCTGCTTTACAGGGCTTTGGTGTGATGTTTTGTTGGCTTTTTTGTTGTTGTTGTTGTTGTTTTCCCCCCGATTTTACATTTTTTGCTTCGTTCTTTAAATTTTTCCTGTCGTCAGTCTGTCAGGTAAATATTTAAGGACACTCTCGAAGCTAAAACGAACCCTAGAAATTTCGACTTAGGCCCTTTCCTCTGTCAATGACTCTGTCTTCTGCTGCTGCCCCTGGGTGCCCCCCGAGCCGGAAGGGACGGGGATGGCAGGATTTCTCCGAGGGGAGACTGGGATGTTTTCACAGGACGAGCGCGGCTCCCGCACCTGCTGAGCGGGGCGGGGGCGGGCGGCCATTGGCGGGGCTGGCTGCTTTGGCCCCCAAGGGGAATCGATAATCTTTCGAATCTCATTCCCGGGCACTGGCTCCAGCCGGTTAACGATTCAGCCGGCGACCCTCTTAGCGGCCAGTGTCTTACCCGAGATGATAAATATAAAGCTGCATATTTTTTCAGTCGACCTGGCTTGTAGCGGTGGAAATAACTCTCCTGTTTCTCTACTGTTTAGCTGCCTTCCCTCCTGCCTGTCTAAGGAGGAGAATCCCTCTTTCCTTGTCGTTTTCCCCGGTGGGGCCGGTGCAGCAGGCGCTCCAGCCGGGGCAGGAGGTGGCTGGCGGCCGAGGGGGGCCCGGGATGACACAGAGCTTTGTCCCGGTGCCCTGCGCTGGCTGGCGGGGCCGGATGGTGCTCAGCACTCCGGGGACGTGGATCCGGAGCTGCCCGGGCCGCCCGGCACTGCACGGCGCTGGGCCCGGCCGGGCGGGGACTGGGGGCTGGAGGCGGGAGCCCTCGGCCGGGGCAGGCGGTGCCACTCACGCCGGCGGGGGGCTCGCCGCTCGCCGCAGCCCCGCTCCCCGGTCTCTCAAAGCCCCTTTCAGCCGCTCTGCGGGCTCCTCACCGGAGGAGGCTGAAGCTACATAAAAGCGCATTATGAAAATTATAATATCGGGCCCAGAGCATGTCCGCGGAGGCAGCTCGGCAGCTTTCAGGCATTGAGCCCCTGTTCAGCTGGACTGAGCTGTAAAATATCCATTTGAATTCGGTGCCTGAATGGAGCAGCAGCAAGAACAACAAGGACCGGGGCAACAGAGCTCCCTTTATCCCCCCCTGTGACTTCCCCCTTCTTGGCCATTCCTTGCCTGTTGCACCTTTCTTGCTTATGGGCAAATTCAGCGCCTTTTTTTTTTTTTTTTTTTTTTTTTTTTTTTTTTTTTTTTTTTTTTTTTCTCCTCTCCTCTTTTCTTCTTTCTTTTCCCTGAGCGGGAAGGGGGGAAGGAGTGGTGGGGGGGACGTGTGCGGGAAAGGCCCCGAGCCCTCCTGCCTCCCTCCCCGCAGTTCTCTCCCCGGAGCCGCTGCCTCGCCTGGCTGCAGTGCCGGAGGGGGGAGAAGTGCCAGGCACTGGTAGAGCCAGGCAGAGCCGAGCTCCCCGCGGCACTCGGCTTCATACGGTGTAAAGAAGCCTCTTCCTCCATCCCGGAGAGCGGCCCGCTCTGTCTGCCCTGTCTCAACACAGCCCCACCCCGTGCGGCGGTGCCACTGATGGGACTGACGCGGGAGAGTCTCTGGCTCCATAAAGCCCAAGGAGCCGGGGATGAGGAGCCACGGGGGGAGAGGGGGTCGCTTTTGGCAGTTATGATCTATGGAGGCAGATGAGCCGACCTGCTATTCAAAATACTGCCCATTGTGTTGGTAATGGTCCGTTTATGACTGGAATAACCCGTTTAATATTAATAGAGCCTTTTAAGGCGGCGGTTTCCTGGGTGCCGGGCAGGAGGGCGAGTAGCGCAGGTGTTGGGGCAACCTGTGCAGGCGGTGGCCGGGCCGCGGCTCCCGGCGCAGGCAGCGAGCAGGTGCTGGCGGGACGCGCACCCTCCGCACCCGGGAACAAAGGCTCGCCTCGCCCGGGCTCTGCCAGCATGAAGAATTGTTTCATTTCAGGGGAAAGTGAAAGGCTCTGCTTCTGCCGGGACGTGACATTTCCTGTGGTGAAGCCTGCATTGGCTGCTAATAGAGATCTAATTGATGGGTGAAGTCCCATTTCCGCGCTTTCTCCTTTATTGCTCCATCCAGTCTGTTGCAAAATATAACCTTAATCTGATTTAGCAATTCCTCCAGGATTCGGTGCAAGCTTACAGCACAGGAAAAATCGTTATTAAAAAAGTTAAAATACAGACTTGGATTCGGTGCGTTGCCTTTTTTTATATATATTATTATTATTTGTTTGGTTAGTTCTTTTTTCTCTTCCTTTTTTTAGACCCAACCCCACCCGAAGTCTGGCAATTTGACACGTCCCTTTTCGGTAATCACTCCGGGTTTTATGACTATTAATATCAGAAGGGCTCGGCGATAATGCAGACGTCCCTGTTTGTTTTAAATGCAGATGTCAGCAGTGCGCAGCCCGGTTCCCGAGCGCGGCTCCGGGCGCGGACTGAGGCGCATCCCGGCCGGTGTCACATCGCCACCCGGGGAGCGGGGACAACAGGGGCAAGGCACCGACAGCTTTGGCCACTGGCGTCGTCAGAATAAAAAAAAATATAAGGATAAATAACAATCAGCACCGTTTTGCTGGAGCTCATTTCTCTTTCTCTCCCAGGGGATAAAATAATTCGTTTATTTCCAAAAGGCTGGCACGGGAGCCAGTGGCAGCCGGCCCATTCTCTCGCTGCCTGCAGGGCTGGGCACGGGCCTGTTCTCCTCCCGTCACTGCAGAGGAGCAGAGGGGCCAGGGCAGAGCGCATCGCCCCGGCCTTTCCACCTGCGGGCAGTTTAATGGCCCGGGAGGCCGCTGGGTGCCCCGGGGGCAGCGGCTCCGGCGGGTGCGAGGGGCTCCACAAGCCACCGGCAGGAGGGGACGCCCGGCCCGGCTCCAGCGCGAAAGCAGGGGACAGGGCAGAGATACCCCTTTTAATTGATTCTTTGCCTTTTTGCCTTTTTCGTCGACCTTTTTTTTTTTTTTTTTTTTTTTTTTTTTTTTTTCGTCCGCGCTATCTGAGCTAGAGAGGAGTGTACAGGCATTCTGGACCTATACAAACTCTCTTCAGTCCCCCTCGATAGGTTTAATGAGGCGGAACGCGATGAAGGGGATTTGAACCGGTCTAAATGATTGATGAAGCCTGGGGCAAGGCTGAGCTTTTTCCGGATAAAGCCCCATACATCCCGTTATAATGGCTGGATAGTGGCAGGGCCGGGCTCCTTCAAAAGCCGTGGCCCAAGCGCATTGAGAGGAAACAGGGAGGGAAGGTGCTCTGTTGTTACCTAATCAGCCAATGCACTGAGCCACCAGCAGCCGGAGGCAGGAGCGCGCTGCCGGGAGGTGAGGGGTGACAGGGGCATTCCTGACACACTCACACGCGCACACACACACAACACACGTGAAAGGGGCATTCCTGACACACACCTCCCCATACACACACGGGCAAAAGGGGCATTCCACACCCCACCCCACCCCCCCCACACACACATGGGCAAAAGGGGCATTCCTGGCACACACACAGAGACATGCACACACCTCACACACCCGTGGAGCCCTGCCAGCCCCAGCCCACGCAGTTGCCTGCCAGGACAGCCTGGGACCTCGCCTGTCTTGGCCCACAGGTTGAAAGTTATGGACCCACAAGTGAGGGGATAGAGGTCTGCCCTTTATCTCAACGTGCCCCAGACCAGGGCTTTGGTGATGGAGATGGTGCCCGTTGCAACCAAATCCCTCCCTGGTGTGATGGCACACCTGCAACAGGCCCCATACACCCCCAACACACACATGTGTGAGCAGGAGAAAAGCGAGCCAACAGCTGTGGGTGCTGCAATAGTAATTAAAAAGTAGATTAAATAAAGGATGTTAAAATGTCTGCTATCTTCAAAGTCTCAAATGGAAGGGTGGAAGAGGGCATACAGATTTGATGTCATATTCCATGGAGTTTTGAGGTCCCCAAGGCTTCTCAGCTGAGCTGGCCACTCTTTTATTGGCAGGGAGAAATATAAGCCAAGCACTGTTCCCAGAGAAGGTGAACATTGTGGTGATCATCCACTGTTGCCCTAGTAGGATGGTGGTGGTGGAGGAAAGCCATTCTGGCAGACAAGGCAAAAGACTGGGTCCTGGATTCTGACAAGCAAGGAGAGAGTGACAAGTATCCTGTTATGGTGGCATAATTAGGTTTGTGTATAAACCCTCCTAAGGTTAATTTTTAATTTTTTGATGGTTCCTTTGAGGTAAACTAAAACTACTAGATGGAAAAGCTCTGCTTTTATAAAGACTGAGATGCCAAACACATCCTAGTGATCATAATTGTCTACCTGGAAGAGTCTCATTGAAGTCCCATTAAAGTAAGTCATCAATTCACTGATTAAAATGTGCAAAGTAGTACCTTGAGTATATGTATACAATAACCCACATTCTGTATGCCCAAGTATTGCATACATTGGTGGTGGAGAAAATTCCTATGTAAAAATGTATCCTCTTAAGGAGTGATCTTCTAAACCTTGTCCGTGCCTTTCACCTTAACAAGCAAATGTGGTCTGATTGCAAGGACAAGGATATTTTTAAACCCTGCAGTTAGGGCTCCTGTGATGAATAAAAAGTCCTCTGCACCAACATGTATTTCTCAATAATAGCAAAGTTCTAGAAACAGTCTTTTCCCCTTTTAAAAGTGGTTGAAAATACATCATGAAAAGAGATGGTTTGAATTATTTTTACAGAGGCAGAATTCAATACAGCAATGAGAACAGGTTGTAAGGGGAAAAGGATCACTATTCATTTTTTCACTTCATCTCTTACCACTTTGGTTTGATCATTCACCATTGGGACCAACACCTCAATCCCGAATCAGATAAAACTCTTACTGTAGTCAGCAAAGCGAAAATCTTGTTCACCTTATGAAATCCTAGTGATTTCCAAGGAGTTATTTATACCTGCAGAATGAGCAGATTTAAGAGAGACACAAAGTAGGAACCCCTAGAGATGTGAACTGAATCCTTCTCATCAGCTGCCTTGGGTTGGGAGTACTCACACTAGTAGTTAGCAGCAAAGGTACAGAACAAAACATTTGGATAGAACACTCCATTAAGTTTTTTACCTTTCCTCAATGCTAAGAAGTTAAGGACCAATAAGAGAAAAACTTTATTAAGAAATGTGTATGAAGGATGACTCATGATTATTGTTGTCTTGCAAAAGCAATAGTGCTTTGGGGAAAAAATAAAACAGGACAAAAGAAATCAGTGAGTTAAATGAAATTATTAGTACAGTTCAATTTGTCTCTGAAAACCAAACAAAGACATTTGGAACAATGAAAAGAGAAACTGCTGATTGTTTCTTCCTAGATACAAACTCTATTACATTTATCAGTTTTCTTTTATCTCTAAATTATCTTGATTTTATTATTGACAAGAACATTACAGCATATTCTATCCTACTCTACATCCAAGAATCTCAGAGCATTTTACAAGTATTAATGAATAAACAGGGCATTTAAAAAATGCTGTTATTTTGTATTCAGTTACTGGTGACTTCTTGGAGATCATAATGTGCTCTGAGTTTCACAGTTTGGCAATGTTGTCAGGGTAAGAATTGTTTATCTACTATTTTTTTTGAAGGAAAAAACATGCCATGAGGTAACAAACAGTGCATAGTTTCACTCAGAAACCAGGACTCAGTAGAATGAAATGAAGATCAGAATCCAAGTTGGATAATTTCTAGTCTGATCCCTGACACCAGCCAAATCCCTGTCTCCCCTCTATCTAGTTTAGTGCTAATACTAAACTGTCTCTTGCCTCCTGGCAAGGAATACCAACATTTGCTGGCTCCTTGCAGAAGGAATACCCAAGTGTCCCACCCTGCTCTGTGACACCTCTCCTTTCCTGGTGTTGCCACAAAAATTGCTGCACAGGCATTCTAACACTAGAAAATGGGTCAGTTAGTAAGGTGATTACTCTCCTGACAACTTTAGCTCTCAATCCTCCATGGAATCCATGATTTGGTTAAATTCATTGCCTCACGTATGGTGTCTTTGTCCTGGGCACTCTCTTTCTCTCCCAAATATGCAAAGTGGAAGAGAAAGAGATTGTGAAATCCCAGAAAGTTGGTGGCAGTGACCAGCCTGGGGGGGTTTCTGCCAGTACAACATCTATAGGACCATAACAGAGGCACTGGATAATGCAAAGGCCTAGAGACTGACACTACTTTATGAGAAGAGGTTCACAAGTCTGTCTTCTTCCGGATGCAGTAATTTGATGGAAGCTCTTCCTTCAAGTTTCCTTGAAGTTTCCTCCTTCTGCAAGGACTTGAAACTGAGGAAGTGTAGGCTTCTGTGGTCTTCTCATTAAAAAATATTTCCTACCTCATCAGTAATAAGAAAACTCCACAGTCTTTTTCAGCTTATGTCAACAGAGGCTGCTTTATATGACAGAGTTATCTGTGTATGTGCACAGCCAGAATACTCCTCTGATGAAGTGCAGGGTCAAGTCATAAATTGCACTCAGACTGTACTTGCCTGTTTTTACCAGTACTGTAAACAGGTGTTAGCTTAGAAAAGTCTGACAAAAGCTTCTAGTTTCCTCCAAACAGAATTTCTTCCATCAGAATTCAACAGGCCAGTGGCTTACACAGATACATCCTGCAAGAGACATGTTAAATAACCAGAATTTTGAGACTTGAGGTAGAAATGGCTTCATCAAGAAAGTCAACCATGTGCCTAGCTTTTGCTACATGGAGCCAAAGAGATAATCCTCTTTTCTTAGTAGATAATTATGCTCATGAGCTTTCTAGAATGTGACCATCCCTTATGGGCTTGCAGCTAGCTTTGTTTTTCTGATGAATGTTTTTCTAGGTTTGTTTTTCTTTTTTTTTCTTTTTGAAAGGTCTTGTTTACGTAGATTCCCTGCTTCACACAGTCTGAACTCAAAATCATGTTTTTCTTTAGCAGAAAAAGATTGAACCCTCACCCATTTCATGAAATTGCAAGGAAAATATCATCTGCTGTCTTGCCATCATTTGATTTCAGACTGTCATCTGGGTTCCCATGTTAGGGCACTTGCTTGGGCAAACACATGCAGTGACAAACAACCCAGACAGTAGGACTGCAGTACTCTCATTTACTCAGGAATTTAAACAAAAAATATCTGAGATCTCCTGAATAATTCTCCTCATAAATACATGAAATATTTACTTTAAAAGCTTAAATTTTTGGAGTCTTGGTTTTTAACAGGGAAATATACTGGCCTTTCTGTTTACAGGTGAAATGGTCATCCAAGACTGAAGAATATAAAATATTTACAGCTATATTCAAGTAGCTGTAAGAGAAGAATGTCTGCCAGCATCTTTCATGCTGGATACTTGAGTTAGCTATCTATAGCATACATATTTTGATTGCACATGTGTGCATCTAAAAGGAAAATGGCTGGCAGTCAGAGATGCTGAACTGTCACCATCAAGTATCTTATCACGGTCTTATTTTCTTTGTGGAGGAAATGCCTTATATTTTATTAGAAGTCCCATTTTGTTTAGGTTACCTTCTTTGCGGACAGAGTCCCCTTTCTCATACAATGCTGCAATGCACAAGCATATGAAAGCATCTTAGCTCTTTAGATTGCTCCAAAACAGCAGCACAGGGAGTGAAACGAGCGACAAAGATCCATGGTTCTGCATCCCCACTGGGCCTGGCAGAGGCTCCTCCTGTCAGTGGTCAGTTTTTATGACAGAAGAACAAAGTGCCGAAGCTGCCTGCAGCTCCATTCAGCCCCGCGGTTGCCCAGGCAGGCGGGCTGGCAGGCCAGCAGCCAGAAGCCAGCAGGCAAAATTTAACAGCCACGCTTCAAAACACTGGTAACAGCCATCAATGGATCCATAACTCGCAGCTCTCCAGATATGGGGTCATCTTTCAATACTACCCCACTGTCATACACAACATTTGTCTTGTCCTGCATTCAACTAATTGTGTCAATCTACGGGGTGACTCTATAATACACATATACAATAGCACAATGAAAGCAATAATCTCCTACCCAGTCTCTTTATTTATTTAAGTGCTATTACAAAGTTTCCTGCAGCAAAGAGAAGCTGGGAGGCTACAGCCTATTCCAGCCATGCAACAGCTATCCAGATGAAAGAATGCGCTGACCTAAATAAGTTATATGTTTCTGTGACTTTTTCTTTTTTCAACCTGACAACACTACCAAGTGGTATGGAGTGGGTTCAGGAAGTAACTTCATTAATATTTAAAATTTGTAGCACAAAAAGAAACAGAAATCCTAATAAACAAAATTTGTGATTACTAGGTAATTATTTTTCCTTCTGACATTTTTAAAGGGAATATTCACAATTTATATTTATTATAAGTAAAATGCAAATACAAGACATATAAAATAGCTCAAAGCTTTCTCAGTTTAATGGGTTTGTGGCTCTAGTTTTTGAAACCCTAATATCATTATGTATCTTTAACATAAATAACTTTTGTTGTAGCAAAATTACTCCTTAGTTCAAAATTCTGTTCAGACAATTACAATAAAGTACTAGATATTGCTGTTGTCAGCATCATTGCATTAATTGCACAAATGACCACATTTGGCTAATGTTCATAAGCCTCACAATCAATTAGGATTCATCCTTGTTCTGCTATCATCCTGACACACTGCCAATTCCTCTTTACAAAGACTCACACCTCTTAGGACCAGCCATAAATAGATGTTTTAAGGGTGCCCAAGGTTGGGGTAGTTTGCTGGAATCAAGGTGGCCTCCCAGTCTCTGCAAGCACCTGCAAGTCACTAACAGCTATCTACTCACAGTAATGTCCTTGTAGATAGCACAAGGCCTTATCATCATGTGTTTATGACAGCATCTGGTGGATCTGCCACCATGGATGGAGCCTTTTCTGCCCAGGTGCTGTCCCAAGACAGAGGTAACTCACCTGAGATCATTGAACTGTCTGTCCTGAGTACTGTCCATCCAACAAACAGTCCGGCCATGTCCAACTTCCACTGAGAGACTGAATACAGAGCAAAAAGCCACATGAGGAGAAGTCTTCTCATATAAACAGATGATCTGATGAAGTAAGAAGGGAAACATATGTAGCAGAAAGCTGGATATATCACAAAACATATAAAATATTCTGGGGAGGAAAATTTTCTGATCAGCACACATTTGATTAATGTTGTGAAAGATATCTTTTTAGGAGTTCTTAGAATAGTCCAGTGACTAGAAAAAAATCCTTTCTGTTTGAGAAACAGGAAAATTCCTCTAATTATCTTCAGGGGAAATAATGAGAAAGGAATGGGTCAAAATGACGAATGTACATATTCAATAATGCATCACCACAATGATTTACAATACTGAGGGGAAGAAGAATGAAGATGTTAACATGTGCCCTTCTCCATATTCTATAGATAGCAAAAAGCAAAAGGGTACTCCACCAAAGACATTCACAGTCACAGAATCACAGAACCATAGAATTAATGGTTTGGGTTTGAAGGGAACTTAAATATCACCATGTTCCAACCCCCCTGCCAAACAACATCACCTTCCTAGACCAGGTTGCTCAAATCCCTATCCAACCTGGTCCTGAACACTTCCAGACTGTCAGGCAGTGCCCCATACCTCTCCCAAAGGCTGGAGCTGCAATTACCTGGAGTGAAAGGACCTACAGGCAATTGTGCCCTCCCTCGAGCACCCTCCTCCTGAGCACTGGGCAGGCTTCTGCCAAAACCTGAGGACAGAACCTGAGAGCAGGACACTGGACAGCTGAGCAGAGTGGGCTCTGAGTGAATGTGTGTGGGCACCTTAAACTCATTAAACTGAGCTCTGCTTGCTTTGCTGCAGTGCTTTGTAAGAGTTCTCAAACCTAACTCTGTCTCAAGAAAATAAAAGTACCGATCCTAAATGCAGTTGTCTATACAGCCAGAATGTGTGAGATCTAATCATACTGTTGAGACTTTTCTTGGTGCTTAATAACTTGACTGAGTAATGAAAAAGTATTTAGGTGAACACCATGAACAAACCCATCTTGCCCTCTGTTTTCCTATAGCTCTTGGTCTGTGAAGGTTGGAACACGATTTTTGTGAGAAGTTCACACGACACAAATAATAACAGGATGAAAGCTCCAGTGCTGGGATAGATCAGAAGTAAGTTAAAGGATATTTATATAATGAGATACAAAAGACAATTAAAAACTTTTATATGACCAAACTTTTATATGGGAACCTGAGAGTATTTGCAATAGATTTTTTTCTTAAATCCGAGACAAAACTCATCATATTTTAAATTAAATCCTTCCAACTCACTGAAAGAAATACAGTAATACTCTTTTTCTTGTGGGACAGAGATTTTCAGAAGCACCAGGAATTTTAGATATTTAACACTGACAGTGACTGAGAAACCAAAAATGGTCTCAATGGTACTTTGACCTACTTCTCTGTAGTATCTCCTATCCATAGGAATAATTGCAAATTATTCTAGTCTCCCTGATGAGGTAATCCAAAGGGACAGTCTTGCACAGGATTAACCACTTGTACAACCCTTTTAGCAATGAATATTTCTATTTTTAAAAAATCATAAAGTTGTGATATCAGAAGCCTAGTAGCAAAGTTAGGCAGCTAGAAAATATTACTATTGAGCAGTCCAGAGTCAAAATTTGCCTGAGAGCAAAGGAGTGAAGATTTCAGAATATGTCCCATCACTGCCCCTTCCATTTTCTTGAGCACCAGTGCTTACTCACAATCTCAGCACACAGGAGAGGGGGGAGATGTGCTAAATGTGAGCACAACTGGGATAGAGAGAGCATGTTTGTCGCATAATATAATTTAAAGTATGTAAAAACTGTAGATGCCTCACATGTGGCCAGACCATACATGAATTACATGTGGCCAGTCAAAAGTTCTAATTGTGATTGCTGCAAAGAGCAGGCTCTGAGTCACTGGGAAGTGAGCTGTTTTTTGTAGATGCCTCCTTTGAGAAAGTAAATGCATCTCCTAAAAGACCATCTTGAGGAAACATACATATATATATATATATTCTACTTACTACATAAATGCAGTTGTTTGAAATAGGGAGGATTTTCGGATTTTCAGATTTTCAGTAATGCTGTAATATTTGTATATCTACACAGTCACTATCTATTCCACATACACAAACATCCGCCTACCCAGAAAATAATTGTGGATAATTCAATGTTCAGATTCGATAATGGATGCTCAAATAAATATGAGAATTCCAAGCAAATTTGTGCAAATGAAAAAAGATTTCCTCTGACATAATGGCATGGTGCAAGGCTGTCTGTAATGAGCTGTAATTTGTCTGGAAGAGCATTTTAAAGGGGTTGATCCATCCACTGGAAGACCAGCAACTGCTCTGAGACTAGAAGCAATGAGCCAGCCTGCCTCGTCTCAGAGGAAATTACACCACAAGCAGGCCAAATTTCTGACAACTTCCATAAATTATTTCAGATTTTCATATTTCAAATTTCATCTGCATTCATCATGTGAGTTTGACTGGGGAAAAATGTCTAGGAGGAGCTCTGCTAGCATTCAGTGCAGCAGTCCCAGGAGCCTGCCCTGGGACTAGATAATTGAATTTAGTTTTGATTAGATTATTCTTGCTGCAGTCTACTGCCAATCTGAAGTATTGTGCCTTCTCTTCTACTTAACCTTCCTGCCCCATGCCTGCTCCAGCCTGCATGCAGCTCTCTGTATTGCAGAATATATTTGAACAATCAAACTTAGGAGTTATTATTTTGCTTTCCATTGTCCATCCTTATAAAAGCACACATCTTTCACTGGGTTCCCTCTTCCCTGAAATCAGATTACTTCTTTTTTTTAAGTTTGTAATATTGTTTACCATTTTCAGTGGAAAGTGCCCTGTAATTTAGGTGGAAAATCTAAAATCATTACTACATCTCTGGATGATGCAACATACCATAAATAAGGATCATTTCTAAAACAGCTATAATCATCACTAGGCAATACACATGAGAATAAGAACAGGTAAATAATGAATTCATTCATCTATTTAACTAAAAATCTATTGTTAACCAAAGTTATTAATCAAACCTTTAGCTAGTGGTCAATAGAAAAACAAACAAAACACAACCCTACCCCCACTCCCAAACTAGCTCCACAGTATTTCTTTGAAAGTAATCCATTAGAAATGCACAATATGAACTTTTAGCAAAAGAAAAACCCAAGAACCATGAACCACAAAACCCCCTATAAACGAAAAGCATTTATGAAACTAGTTTGGCAGAACTCCAACAAAACCCCCTCATATGGATGCAACTAAATAGATAAAACAATGTTACCAGCAGTAACAATATGCAATAAATGCTTCTTAATGCATAGGCATTAATTTTCCCCATTTACAGAAAATGACTGAAATTATACATATTTCAGGAGCAAAATACTTGTAAGTCTCAAAGTCATAGTCTAGATTATTAGAAACACAGATAAGGTAACAAAGTTAATGTTGTTCTTTAAGTAATATCTATCACTTCCCTGTTATTGAGTTATTTCTTTTAACAATATAGGTGTTTTTGATGCTATGTGTCTGAACTGAAGACTTTAGATTCTTTATTGTTCTCCATTTTGATGAAAAAAATTGAATTTGGGTCTGTTATATTGAGTTTTGTTCCGTAAATATACTGAAATCATATTTTTGTTAGAAACTATCAATAAATCCAGTATAAGAAAAGTAATAAGATACAAATATGAGCAGGACCTTTGCAAAGGAAATATTGCAAAGAGAGTGTGCCCATAAAATATATTAGGGAGTGTGCTTTCTCCCTTGTGTTTGAAGAAAATACAGAAGGAATTTCAGGGAATTGTGCTATTTTTAATACAGATACAACACACAAAATTGGATGACTGCAACTGCTGGGGGAAAATGTTCTAGAAAATGATCAAAAATGAACTGCTAATGCATAGATTGTCTTAAAAACCATTATTTATTGGTTTGAAAATCTGTTTCTCATTAACACAATTTACCAATGCAAGGCATGTCACTCCAAAAAATGTCCGTATGTGTACATACAGCTCTACACACCCTCTACATGTGTATATGGAGTCATATGTAAAAATCAACATGTGCACACACATGGTTGTCTTGTGTGCACATATGCACATCATTGCACAAATGGGTTTGTATTTTGTGTGGTTTCTGTTAATCTATGAAAAGATTCCCCACCACAAGATCTGGGGAAAAGCAAGTGCTGATGAGAGGGAGGAAAGAGTAAAGACAGCAAATGAAGGGTGGAATGTCCCACAAAGTGCAGTTTCAGGCAGAAAGAAAATAGCTGTACTTGCTGCTTGTGAATCCCACCCCACAGACCTACTATGCTGCATTTTTATAGTTGCAGTTGTGCTGTAAATAAGGATTTGGGTATGCAAGAAAGGACCTATGGACTCCAGTGTACAGCTGCAATGGGCATGAGAAACCCAGAAAGGTTCCCCAAAATGTATGTGTCTCTTGCCGTTTACTGAACAATCTCCAGGGTGGCACAGGGGAGGAATTCTTCTGACACCATCTGGTTTTGTCTACATTTTATTAAAAAACAATTTACATTCAGCAATGGGAGCTGTCTTAAAGACCTATTGTTTTCCCTTGTTTCAAGCAGCATCAATGGCTCATTCCTGCTCTTCCTGAACTTAACAACCTCAGGCTCCAGCTTTGTACGGCAGCTCAGGGCTGTGAGGAATGTGCGAGGCGGCTCTCGGCGATCTGCACCTGACACGGGGATCACACAGGGCAGCATCAGCACTCACTGATTTCAGACACCCCACAGCAGTCCAACCTTTGGAGCCTTATTGTTGTTTGTGTTTTTCTTTTACATATCGCACATACGAGCTTTATGACACAGGCAGTGTTTTTTGTCTGGAGGTGGATGAAAAAGTCCATTTTTTTCCTTGAAATGAGTATTCAGAAGTAATATTTGCAAAATAACCTTAAATACGTGACATATAGTGTGTTTGCAACGTCACTTGTTCTGTATTTGAATTATGGGTGGGAATATACATTATTATTTAGAACCACACAGAATTAAACCTTTTCTATAATGCAAAAGAATATTATAGTAAACATATTTAATTAAGAAGAGTCATGACTAAGTTCAGGCAAATCTAATATAATTTATAGGTATTAAAATTATTAGGCTGTTTATGGTTTTCATGTAATGCACAATTTCAATTGCCATCAAGCATTACTGCTTTGATCCATGCCCTGCTGCTTTTAAGGGACATTTCTGCCTCCCCCCTCTGCTGGCACTCTCTTCCCTTCCCCCTCTGCCCTTTTTCCCAATGTCTAGATTCAGTCAGTCTCCAGCTGCTTTGCATTTTTTGTTTGATAACAGAATTAGGACCTTAAAGGTCTTCTTTCAATTTTCCAGTGTAGATGCACTGTTCTTGCTTTTTGTTTGGGTTTGGTTTTGGTTGTTTGTTTAGGGGTTTTTTTTGGGGGGTGGGTTTTTTTTGTTGTTTAAGATTTCTAGCTTATTGAAAAAAGTTTCTTTCAATCTCTTAAATTTAAATTTAAGACCAATTTAAAAGAAAAAATGGAGAAAAGAAAAAGATCTATAATGGCATCTAGTCAAATTGCAGGTAGAACTGATCACAACTTGGCTTTGACTTATTGGACCATGAAGAACATTGACCTAAGGAATGATTTAAAGCATTTTGTCAGTTCCTGATACTGTGATGCCTCAGAAAGAGAGATGGCCTGTGCCAGCACAGGGCATTCTTCAGGGTCTCCCGAACATGAACCTACAAGGAAGAGCCAGGCATCCAGGAAGAGCTGGCTCCTGGGGACAAAGAAAAGAGCAGAAAAAAAAAAAAAAAGTGCAGTAGTCAGTAGAAGGGATTGATATAGCTGGGTTTTTAAGAGGTTTTTGGGAATTGGTTGTAATTGTAACAGACATTTTTACTGAAAGGGACCAAATTGATTCTGGCACAGATTTGCACCATAATACCTATTTCCAGAAAGTCTAATTAGAAAAGGGTGACCAAAAGTACACTTTCAAAAGATATAAGGTAGAAGTTTGTTCAAGTTTTTTACTACTTTTGCTGCAAGAAGAAACAATCCCTTTCCTCTTAAGACTTGCCCCTTGTGATATGTGATGAATAAGTAATTTGATTAGTGGGATTTTTCAAAAATTCATTCTTTATTAAAGGATTTCATTTAAATAAAACTAAGGGTCCAAGGATAACACATGTAACACTTGAGTAACAGATACGATTTTCTGTGATAAACTTAGAGCCCTGGAAAGAAGAAATGTTGCTTGAAATTTCAGAAGATAGGGTGATTTTTAAACCTAGAGTGAGTTTTTTCAAAATATGGAGAGAAAGATGGCAGGGTCTATTTGGAGATAATTTACAGGGAAACCATTGTATTCCAAAAAGTATTACCAACACTCCCATGTCAGACCACGCATTGCCAATCTGCCAAGCTGCTCCCTACGTAACCGCCAACATTGCTTGAGGAGAGCAAAGAGTTTCTGAGGAACGACATGGACAAACGTTTCTTTTCCTCCTGGATTCAATATGTAGCATAAACAAAAAGGATAGAAAGCAGCTTTTTCGAGGCAGCTCAGGTTTTTCCTGCATTAGGCTTATTTCTCTCAGAGGTTAGAAAAGGACCCTCAGCCAGCCTGTGCCTGAGGCACAGGGCACACAGAGAGAGCAGCTGCAGCTGATGCTCGGGATGCTGCTCTCCTCTCCCTGGAGCCGGAGCCCTGCAGCAGCTCTGGGTACTTAGAGCAGCCCTGTAAACACTCTGGCTTTCCTGGTGCCAGAGCAGCTTGGAAATGAGGGAGCTGTAAATTATTTCCTAAATCTGACTTCTCTTTTTCCTCCCAGCAGGTCTTGGCTGAGAAATTCGACCAGCTTTAACCATTTTGCAGGCAGTCAGTCTTTCCAATTTGTAAATTACTTTATGTTTTGCATTACAGTTCTTCATCAGGGTGTGCAGCTGATTCCCTTTTTTCTGAAAAAAAAAAAAAAAAAAAAAAAAAAAAAAAAAAAGAAAAAGAAAAGAGAGTCCCAAATCACTCTGAAATCAAAGTAACATCAACATTTGTGCTCCTTCCTCAGAATTTCAGATATGATTTGGAAAAAAAAACCCAAAAAACTTGGACTGAAGCCAGCTTTTGCAGATTTCTAGAACTAAATGAATGGTAGAGTCTAATGGAAAGTTTTAGATTTAGGTTTTTTGTGGGGCTTTTTTATTTGTTTGTTTGCTTTGGTTTAGGTTTTTTAAAATAAAAGTATGTATCTACCTACAGACATCTGGGTTTATTCAGTGGCTGGAAGCAAAACAGACCAAACAACATGGGAAGACTCATGTCTTAGTATCTTGTACTTACTGGAAATTGAGATAAGGACCTCTCACACCAATGAAAAAATCTTTGCTAATTAGATTTCCAGTTAAATTTTGCACACTGAAGAACATCTTATTTTTCAGATATAAATCCAAACTTTGCAGTTCTGGATCTCCTTTCCTCTCTATAATATCAACCCACACTTCTGGTTGAGCAGATTTAACATCGCTCTAAGGTAGTGGCTTTTCTCCTTGATCTCCTTAGCTTAAACACTGAAATAGTAGTGAGGCAGCTGTGCCCTCTGCCCAGCACAGATAATTAACTCTTCCAGCACCCAGAATCCTAAAATGCCTCTTCGTGCCTTACCACCCAGTACACAAAATGTCCCCAGCACCGAGTGACAAACGAGCCCATCAGGGTCTACATGAGCTGTCACCTCACCAGCAACCTCTGTGCTCTACATATTCACCAGGATGGGATGTTTGCAGGAAATTTCCAAACTTTTTTTTTTGAATGGTTTTTGTTTTCATTATCATGCGTTAACAAAATACAGTAAGTCTGCTAAACAAAAAAGTGACTTCAAAGGCTTCAAAGCTTTTCCACTGGCCAGTGGCTGACATCAAAGGCTGTATGTGTACAGATGACAGCTATGGATCTGGATTCAGGAGCAGGAGTGCAGGCTCCAGTGATGGCCCAGTAGCTTGCAAAGGCAGCTCAGTTTAGGGATAGTTATGAGAAATCCGTTCTTTCACTGGTCAAAAGGACTTTCCTTAGTGTTAATTTATATCACTATATGCTGAGCTTTTATTTCAGACTTTGTGCATCCATTTTTTTCCCTGCTTACCCAAGAAAATATCCACAAAGGTTCCAAAGCTCAATCCAGGTGAGCTCTGTAATATGGGGAACTGATAATATTAAACATTTTCCACTGGCTGAATTTGAAATGCTTCTGCAAAAAACATGGATGACCTGTCCTGTGCAGTTCTAAGTATATTGTACAGTTTGGATATATGATTGATAAGTAGCAGGGAAATGATCCTTTTGATGTGCAAAGGCTGAGACAGTTTGAGAGGAACAGCATCACCCAATGCATTTCACCTGTGAGTGGCCCTTCAAGGCTGGTGGGCTGGTAGAAGGCAGCCAAAACCTGGCACAGGAGCATGGGAGACTTTGATTGTGGTGTTATGCCTGTGGTACGAGGCTGCCAGTTAAGCAAATTGCACTCCGCGTGCTGCATAAGGGATCTTGTGCTTCTCAGTTCGAGGGACTGTGCCTGTGTACAGCCAGCTTTCATTCTCTCCTGGTGCAGCTATGCTCTCAGGAAAACCCTTTGTTGTGGGAAGGAAAACATGAAGCTAAGCAGCAGAGCTGACCACAAGAGGAGATGTAGTGCATACGATGATCAGTGTTTGGATGGCCCTTTGCTACCTAGGAAGAAACTCTGCTGAAGGACTGAACAAAGCATATAATTAAGGCAACCTCTGTTCAACTTATCCCTCAAGAATATCCTTGCCTTTCAGTGCATGTTTAAGTGCCAGTAGCTGATGTGCACTGCTGACAGCCTCAGAACTGCCTGCCTGGGCAGGCATCCTCCCTCTGCTTCTCTGCCTCTCTACCCACACTGTCCTGCCAAGCATCTGGGGGGCTACAGCCACAGTTCACAAAGTGTTTGATGGATGATAAGCAATTAAATTCAATTTCTGACATGGGACACAGATTGTTGAATGCTCTATCATCAGGTCTCAGATTCTGAAAAAACATTGGACTCATTTGACATAGACAATAAAGGCAATAATGACACATAATCTGGGAAATGTTTTATTTTAATACAGTAGCAGATGCAGGGCTGACTCAAGTCTTCCCAGTAAGCACAGGCAAAATTCAATTTTTCAGTCGCAGCAGAGCAGTTGCTTGGCACCAGCCCTTTTGGATGACTCAGAGCACCAAGGGTGAATGTATTCCCATGGCCCCACTCTGCACATCCATCCCTACACTCCACCTTACTTTCCTCCTACCCTATTTCCCATTTGCATCAGCATCCACGCAGAGTTGGTGGCAGGGGCACTACAGAGCATGAGGGACAAGAAACATGGCTATCTCCCAGCTCCACCTCTGACATCCTCACCTGGCTGAGGAGCTTGCTCTGTGCAAGACTCCTCTCTGCCCAGAAGCGCAGGTTGCCCAGTACTTTCATGTGGGCAATATGGGCCAGCTAGAGTTATGTCTCCAGGCTCCTCACATGGGGCAAGCCCCTTCGCAAGCCCCTTCAGACCCTGGCCCTGGGTGAAAAACTTGATTTACTCACTCATGGATGTCTCTTTTAGTTGTAAGCCTTGCAGGCTTAGAAGCAGATGCTTCTGTCACTGCAGGTCTGAGAAAACTTTCTCTTTTATAGACATCCACAGTGGCATTTCTCAGTAGTATTCACCCAGATAAAACTCAAAGAAGCCACAGTGTTCTGTATCGGGGCCATCTTCTAGGACTGATGCCGGAGAGGCAGCTGCCTGATCTTTAGATCAGTGAGCTAGGTGCTCTTGGGAAAAGAGAGGCAAGGGGTACCTCACCTCCAGACAGGACATGGGAGAAGGTCCATTGTTCAGATGGCACCAGGAGGGCAGGAAAATGAGCTTCAGCAAGACACAGTAATTACTCAGTCTGGGCTGTACCACTTCCTACATTTAAGAACCTATTTCTTCCAGCAAAGACTGTTTGTTGAGTTTTATTCCCAAGCAGTTTAGCAAAATGAGAGTTTTTAAAGCCTGAAACAGTGTTTCCAGATTTGATCCAGTGAAATTTATTTTTTAGAAAATGAAAGATTAAATGGCTGATTATGTTTCCTCTCCTGAGATGAAAATGCCTCACACACAAATGAATGCATCACAGTCATTCTTCCTGCCTGTGTGTTTTCCAAGGACCATAAGAAACACCTACTAAATGTCACCAGACATTGATCTCTGCAGGAAAATAGACACTGCACTTGTTTTCTTTCCCATTCCTCCCCATTCCTTCCCTTCCTTTCCCTCCTACATGTGTAATCAGTCATGGGCTGAGCTGATGGCGGTGGGTGGGTGGCCCCACTCTGCTATGCAGGTAGTCCCATGGGTGTTCCCCATGGCATTTCTGGGGTAACTGCAGGGAGGGGAGCAGAGAGATGGAGGACTTAATGGTCTCCTTAGCTCCCTTCTTGCCTCCCGGGAAAATCTTTTTTCCTTCCAGCTGAATTTTTTCCCTTCCACTTTGGGAATGTAGGTCTCATTAATGAGATTAATGGGAGCTGACTGTATGTACAAAGAGGACAATGGGTCCCTAAGAAGAACCATGCCTCCTTTGGGGAATGTCAATACAAATGGGAAAGACATGGATTTGTTGTGGTCTTTTTAGATGCCAGAATACCACCAGAACAACAGCATAGTGTGGAGGTTGCTGGCAGCCCTTGTAATGGGAAATAATTGCTGATGGTCAAGGAGTTGTGCAAATGTCTGAGGGTAAGGGTTGGTGTCCCTGTGGCTACCCAGTTAATAACATGTTTGCAGGTAAGAAATTTGCTCTATGAATGCCACGTTCATAATCAGAAGGTAAAAACAGAGTTGGGGCATTTTTTATAGGTAGCTTGAGTAGGTGGGTCAGATTCAAACCTCATTTTCTGTTGGTTTTATTTTTTTAAATTTTTTAAAAATGTTTTTTTTTTCTTGTCCAGAGGAAGAAGTGCCTCAGTAAGACACAGCTGGTAGATTTTTCTCGAGATCCCTCAAAACCAACAGAGAATTCTGCCACAGTATGATATAACAAAATTCCAAACAAACCTCTTGTCTTCATGGGTCCCAAATTTTCTCCTAAGATTTGCAATCTGGTCTTCCTTCCCAGCCTTCCTTGTTGCCATCTCACTTTGGAGCAGTCTGGAGGACCCCACTCCCCAAAGCTTGCTGTCCAGTATTTCAGTAAAAAATATCTGCCACTAGTCCAACCCAAACCTGATCGCTTCATTTGGCTTTTATAGCATCAAAACACACCTGTCCTAGCCAGAATATTAAATAAGACCTGTCTTTGGTCAGCTTCATATTTAAAGAAATGTCATTTTCTACTAAAGATGAAGTGAAATTTCATAATTTCAGGCTTATACCAAGCTACCTTTTTTAGAAAATGAAGTGTACATTTGAATGAGAACCCATTACTTCTATTAGTCCCTGCTGAGCCATTGCAAGTAAATATTATATACATTATTAGGAGAGATGAGGAGACCAGACAGATTGGCTTCTTGATCAAGGTTATGCTGTACTCATTATGCATCAGCACATCTGGAATGGTCCAGTAGTACCATGAGAATTCCTAATGCATTAATAAGACTTACACCTCCTATAATTGCATTTGGCTGATTAACTTTCGTCCAGCTGGTCTTAGCTGCATAAAAAGGTATTTTATAAGCTTGTTACACAGAAGTAAATTCTGAACATCTTTGGCATGTATCTTGCCAACTTTTATTCTGACCTGAATAACTCACTTTCTGGCAGGTTTAAGCGCAGATTAATTTAAAATATCCATCACAAACATTAGCCCCCTTGAGCCTGAAACCTCCAGATGTAGAGTCATGACCATATGCCACAAAAAACTACTACATATCATTTTAGTAATAGTTATTTTAATATTCGTCCCTAGCTATCTTTTCCTACTCTTAGTGAAAGTTCAGCATTTCAGCAAAGAGTATAAAAAATGGCAAAGCTAGATCTGTGGCTTTCTAAGGGCTGTGGTTTTAGCTTAGATGCTTTTGTTCCTGCAGCTGAATGCTTTCCAGATTGCAGCAGAGTCTGTTTGCTCTTTGAGGAGCGAGGAAAGAATCCACACATTCCCCACAAGTCTAAAAGGAGACCCCCTTCTCTTTGTTGCACAGCAAACAAGGCAGCTGGGGGGTCAGCTCTGCTTCTCCTGCCATTAGGTGTCACTGCAGTAAATGGAAATTACTGACAAACTGTTTGAAAAGAGAAACCATTGCCAAAGATTATTCGGTGAGAAAAGAAAAATATATTTGCAAAATAAATTATGTCTGTATTCTAGATCTAGTCTTCATTGCAAGTTTTCTTAAACAAAACCCTTTTTTTTTTTTTTTTACTTCATAGTCTCCTAAATGGTTTGAAAGTGCAAATACTCTAAACACTTCCAGAAATTATTTAAAGATTTTGTTGCAAAAACATAACCAATGTAGATTCAAAATGTATAAACAGTTCTTTTAGCTGTTTCATGTAATTCAGTTATTTTTACAAAACTGGAAACATTGCACAATACAAAGAGTTCATCTGGATATACAGTCTGTGCTCCCAAGTCTGTAGATGGGAAAAGAAAGAACAGATAGAGCAGTCAAAGTATTTCAGAGTCTATTTCTCCACTTTTAAGAAATTATTTCTTTTTACTTTCACACAGAGATTTTTAGCTTTTGTGATCCAAGTACCAGAAAACCATGTAACATACTGTTGACCTTTTGGGGTTTTTTTAAGATTTGCAAATTACTACCATCGCAATCACCTTAATTCATTTTATGTTTCCATAGCCATAATTCACAGAATATATCTACTGTTGTTGCTAAGAACAGAAATCTATGCTTTTAACAGTTATCTTTGTTCTATTCATGATTCCCTCTTTTGTGGACTGATTTAAACCCCATGTGTCTTACACTCCAATCTCTGCAACAGCCATATTTTGCTCTCTTCCTCATCTCACTCCCACTTTGCAGCACAGACCCAGCACCCATCCAGCATGACTTTTAATCTGCATGCAAGGATCAGGCCGCAGGCAGTGTTGGGGAAAGCTTCTGGATTCCTGAGGAATACTGAATCTGGTGATGATTGCCAAGCCACTTGTCAATAAACACAACCATTGTAGTTCTGAAGAGCCAAAAGGAGGAGTTTTCAAATAACTTCACTTTAATTAGGTTTTCCAATTGCAATAAAGTATAGTATGTTGTCCTTACACTATTATTATATATATTTTATCAACTGAGGTAGTTAGTGCTGAAAATAATATCCCAGTAAGCAACCCTCTTCCCTCATCTACCCAACCTCGCAGCAAAAAAATCATACAATGGGAACTCCTGGAGTATTGCTCAGGGCAGACCATCCTCTGCTGGCTCTGCTCAGGCCAACTCCTGCTCTCATAGGATCACACCAAACTTGTCCATTGAACTGCCCAGACTCATTTCATCACCACAGCCTTTTGCAACTCTCTATCCAGTTTGTTCAATTGCCCAAGGTTGTTACGTAGTAAGGCTCATGTATATGCATTAAATCATGGGTTTACTTTTGGACATAAGGGATGAAAGGGAATGCAGAAGTCTGTGGCTCATCCTCTGTATGTTTCTGTCACTGCAACAGGATTGATCTTCATAACCTGCTTCATCCACGTGATCCAGATCAGTGACTGGAAGGTTTCACAAGTCCTGAAATATTCTTTCCTTCTTGCAAGGAGCCCCATTAATGGCCTAATGTTAAAAACCAAAAAAAGGCAGATCTGTAAAAAAGTCAAAATATTAAGGATTTTTGTGACACAGGGATATATTTTTATTTTATATGCATATGTATGTGTATATATATGAAAATATGTATATATACATTATATATATTTTACATATATTTTAAAACACACACTTTATACATACATACTCATGCATATTTATGTATGTTCATGCATGTACGTGTTCTGCACCTAATGTTAAGTTTATTTTTGCATAAATAATTTAACTACTCTCCTATTGTAATGGCTTATATTTTGGAAGATGAAGACAAACTGCTTAGACCTTGAAAAACACATGGGCTACTCAGATAGATGGCATCTGGGAGGGCTCTGAACTCCCTCAACATTCTATAGGGAAAAACAGAGCCAGGTGCATTTCTTCCTAAATCAAATTAGCTGGAAGATGCCACATCCAATTGTAGTAAATTGATGTGAGAGTTTGTGATGTCTATAGCAGATCTTACAACAAAGGTCAATGTGCAGAGACATAGACAACAGGCTGGTATACAGCAACTTGTGGTGGGGCTGTTCTAACAAAAGCGAGGAAGATGTAAAACGCAATCAATTTTTTAATATAGGAAAAATACAGTCTTAATGATATATTTTAATTAGCCCAAGTCAATAATTTATATTGTTAAAAATGTTAATTTAAAATGGTGTTTGACAGAGATATTTTGAGACACTTGATTAGAAGATAATTTTTTGCTCTAAAAAATAACAATATATTTAATGTAATCAAGCTAAAGAATTAAATAAACCTGAATTATATGGAGAGGGAAGGTTGGAAAAGAAAACAGGTGTGGTTATCTAGTACAAAAAGTTATGGAAAAGATACTAACATATGTCAAATTTATCTATCATTGTCATAATTTTTAAACATTCTACTTGATATCAACAAGTTTATATCATGCTTTATGACACTTAATTATCCCTAAATTTATTTAATTAACTTCACAAGACATCTAAAGCAATTCAAATGTTTTCTTAAATAAATTATGAGAAAGCAGCAGTTAAAGGGAGGGTACATATATATTCTACTCAGAAAACTACAGTTGCAGGAATGGTGACGTAACAAAGGCAAACACATAAATACTTACATTAAACTGCCTGTGCAACTGTAAACAAAATCTTAAATTGAGAGAGACAGTGCTTTTTTTTTTTTTTTACTTAATCATGCAGGTTTTCTCCAAAGGTTTATTGCCTTATGCAATGAACAAAACAAATACTTATAAAAAAATGCTGCTTTATATATCATAATCCCAAGCATTATTTACCATGTATTGTTCAAAATCTGAAGATATTTGTTTCTTTGTGACTGCTTTTATACAGCTTTCATCTCAGTGCCTCAGTGCTTAAAAATATATCCATGGATTTATTTGCCATATCTAAAAAAACCCCACAGACGATATCAGCATTCCTATTTTGCAAATGACAACTGAGACTGAAGTCAAATTTGCTATACCTGGGTGCCCAAGCTGAAGCTTTTTGCAAGGTTCTTTTAGCACTTCAAATGCACACTGTCCAAATCCAGTCTGCTTCCATATTATCTGTGATTTATCTATAAATTTCATGCCACTCTTTGGGTACTTTGACATGCCAAAACCTAGACAAGGCATGTCAGTTTGAATGTGCAGCTTTGTGACTCTTCTGTGTAGTAAAAAGACCATGGTCAGGAGCTCCCTTCAGGGCTCACTCACCCTGTCTTTGAGGAGTGCAGCATGGTCAGATGAGATACTCCAAGGAACCAACCTGCTCTTCCCACCCACTGAGAACATAAACACTGTGAATCCACTGTTTCTTGATAACTCCAAAGCAGGTAAAAAAAACCTCAAAAAATGAATATAATAAAAAACTCAAAGCTGAACAGCCCATTATATTGATTCCTTGACTGGAACAATGGAGAAACTGTCAGTAAGGGCCAGAGCAGCAGAGCCCTATCAGACCATGGGTACTCCATTTTAGTTCACTGCCACTATTTAACCAAGTCGGCATTTTTTTCAGTTATTTTGGAGTCAAACTGTGGGAGACTGGGACTTCACACATATTTAAAACTTGTGGATTTAAATAGTTTAGCTGTGTTTGTGTTTTAAATAATGCTGCTACAGCAAAGATGAGAGAACTGCACTTTGCGTTTCAAAATACCTTTCAGGGAACTGGATGACTCAGAGAATTGGGAACAGGATCTGTGTCCTTTCACTCCTTCCCTGCCAATTCTAATTCAGGCAGGCCAGTAGTGGACAAAAGTCACTCTGGGTGTCACCACAGCAGGGTGAAGTGCTTTGGGGACTCCATCCTTCCCCGTAATGGCCACACACTCCTATCATATCCCTCCCGCACCCACAGCCATTATATTCAGAGCAACAACACAGAGGCCAAGAGGTGAATGAGCCTGAGAGTTAAATTACCTCTCAGCTACAGAGAGTAATTCTCCTAGACAAGAGGGAATGCACTGATCAACAATAACACTGCAAGTTCTCCCTGCTCCTGGTTATTGTCCTGAAGGCAGATACTCCCTTGTTCTTCTTTTTACTGTAGGTGATGTGTCATCTGCTGACTTGAGTACAGCAGTGACAAGCAAATAAGATGGTAAGGGGCCTGCATCTGCCAAGAAATGAAAATGTAAAACTCCTAGTTTCTGTGTAATGGATTGTCCATTAGATGTAGGCAAAACCTGGGTGAATAAAAAGGTTCGTGGATGTAATGGGACTGCACCTGCAGGCAGCTTCTTCAAGCCTGTGATGCAGTCTTACTGCTCATCCACAAAATGAGAGGCTGTCCTGAGAATCTGGGAACCATATTTCGACTTGGGTGCTCTGAAAAATCAAATTTCCTTGTAAGAGAACCAGAAGAGTCTGAAGCAGCTGGGAAGAGGCTCCTGCCTGACACCAACAACCTGACACCAATGCATTCTATCATGTGCAGCCTGAATAAAGGTGGGCCATTACCCACCAGCTATGGTGTGGTAATCAGGAGCTGCCAGCAGCCAGTGCTGTCATCACTAGGTTCCCACTTACACAGATTAAGTAAAAAGTAATTCTAAATGCTACAAGGTCATGAATTTTTAGAACATCTAATGTATTTTTATTTCAGTGGAATCTCTACAGCAAACTTTGATACCAGTAGCAATATTTTGCAGAAAAATGTGGGTCAAATGTACCTATGGAGAGAAAGAGCCTACAGTCCTGCACAGTGCTGGGAACCCTGGCTTGCAGCACAGCATCCTCCTGGCATAGGAACATCACCCATACACTGGGCTGATTTTTCATCTGGTTATTAAGACCATTTTAGAAACAGATTGCAGCAGCTGTGGAAGTCAAAGTGGTTGCCTTACACCAGATGTTTTGCCCTGACAGCTCATGCACATACTAATAATGCTGTCCTTATGCGTGCTGAGGAGGAACAATAATGTTGAGGGAGAATGGTCTCAAACAGCACACTGACATTTCTTCCATATGACAGCAGAGCCTTAGTGTTATTTGCAATTTTTATGCGTTAGTTTTCTGGTATCTCTGTCTATACAAAATTAGACCCTGTGGAAGAACAACTTTTCTGCCTGGCTTCCTGAAGAAATTAAGTTCATTGCAGTAATGTTGCTGGCACATCCATCTGGATCCTCCTTTATCCTTTCTATAATAACTTCTGAGACCCTTGCTGATTTCAACCAAGTTTCATCAATAACAAACTCAGAAGTAATTATGTTTCCACACATTGCATGAAAATGGGCAGGTAAATAACCCAAAATATCCCCACCTCTTAGAGAAAGGCTTTAGCTTGAATTCACACTGGAGAATCCACGTCAAAAGGAATACCTTGCCAATGCCCAACACTGGAAAAAGGTTTAGTCAGACACTCTGACTCTTAGGAAGAAAGGAAGAAGCTCATGGTAGAACAGGGGGAAGAGGGAAAGGTAAGCTGGGGGAAGATGGGATGTGGCTCTGGCAGAGTGTGTGAGTTGTTAGGTAGGTTCAGCCGAAGAGTATCGACAGCAGTAATTGTGTGTACTACACTAATTGCAGAAACACAAAATAACCAGCTGTGAATGAGACTGTTCCACACTGACTCCTTTGCATTTATTAGGTTGTGCATGGAAATTAGCAGGTTGGTTTTTAACAGCATGAAGATCCAAGCCATGACACAATGGGACAATAGAGACGCTGAGATGTTGTCTCCTTGGAGATGACTTCTCTGAAGCAGTGACATTCAGGTACCAGAGGTGACATGATTTCTTTGATGCCTTTCTGTGACTTCCATTAAAACTGAATTAGTCTGTCTATATTTAACAGTTATGAGAGTTGAAATATATTCCATGATGCTTAAACCATGCTCAGGGAGAGCACAGCTGTATAAAAGACCTCCTGGAAGGCTTACATAAAGAGTAGGAGAGAGTAAAAACAGGAAGCAAGAATTTTTCTTATGCTGATACATACTGCAGTTCTTACACAAACCTTTGTTTAGTGCCCTTTTAACAGTGACTGAATATGCATGAATCTCCCAAAAATATTTGTGCTAGGACAAGCACTTATTGTTGAATACTTGGAACTACACACCTACTAAATGAAATTAGATCAGTATTTCAGAGAGATTTCAGGCTAATGGTAAGCGTTTTCTAGGACGATTTTCCAATAACACAGACGATTGTCATCAAAAAGAGACACTTCAATCAAAATACACACCCACAAATTCTCCATGCTGTTATAGATCTTCTATCAAAAAAATACCAGGATTTTTGGAAATCAGAACCATTCACTTGGTAGCTTTTGTCAAAAATGATGGAGAAAAACAATAAACACTTGTCTACCCAGAAATTTTATTTAAATAAAAATTGTGATTATTTCTAGTTTCTAATTTTAACTGTATATAGATTTTGTTTTAGTGTCAGATGTGGATACTCAGTTTTATTGCTGACCCCTAAAAACAAGAGAAATAAAAAAAAAACCAACTTAGTGATTGGTTGTTGTCAGATCAAGAAATCAAACAAAGCCTTTCATAAATCTATTATAATTCTGAATGCTACCTATTGAGGTTGAATTCTGATCTTTCTTTCCAGGATTTAGACAAATCCATTCTATCAGCGGATTAAAGATTTTTTTTTTCCCGCTGAGGTCGATGTCAAAACTTCAATGGCAAATCAGATGCTGGACCTGAATCAGTGCAGGAACCAAGCCCCATCTTCAGGTTATTAATGGAGTTGTGAATTTTCCATCTTACAAATTTACTGTAGGATTTTTTTCTTTCTGCATTTTTAAAAAAATTCTGATCCATTCTGCTCCCCCTTGAAAATTCAGATGCATTTAGGGAAGCATTGTGCTGAAACGGAGCCTATTTATTGACAATGAAATGAGAGCAGTACACTTCCAAGCAATTTAAAAATAACTCCCTTCGATTAGCTTCAATGCAAGGATGATAGCACAGAGGATTATTTTTCTGTTGTAGTAAATTATTTATGTGAAAGTTGTTTTCCTTTTAACAAGTAAATCTTCCTAGATACAATTGCATTAGGTCTCTTGAATTTCATAATGGGGTTATCAACGAATGCACACAGAGTTTCAAGGTAAGCCTCAAGTGCAGTTATGTTCATGCAGTGTAAGAAATCAACTGCCATATTTCCATGGGCTCTTCCATGTCTCTTTCCCAGGTGGGGGAGAGAAAATCAGAGCCTGCTACTGCAGGGGCTTTGGTTTGGGCTTGTGTGTGTTTGGGTTTATCACTTGCCCTTCATGGGAAATGTTTGGTCAAGCCATAGGAACACATTACAGCTCTTGCAGTGAGAATAGCACATAAGACTTGACTGGGGCTCTGTTGGGAGCTGCACTGTGCCAGGACCCCTTTGCCTGAAGGCTTTACCCACATAACTGTGTCACCTCAAGGTGCCAGGACATGATGGAAGGGGACAGGGAGAGCCCCAACTCCCAAGTCTCACACCAAACCCCAGCCTGATCAACCAGGCATCCTGCTCCCTCAGGAGATAGCTGACAGCCTCTGCATCAGCTATCACTGTATATGTACCTATTTCAGCACTGTTGTTTTTTCTGTACAGCAGGAATTTCAATATCCTGGTTTTATTGACACATGAAAATAAAAAACATCTTGTCTTTCTTCTGATGTCCCTTTCATCTTTTTATGAATGAATGGATGGATGATACAGGGGTAACAGCCCCCCACTAGACTTAATATTTAGTTCTCTGTGAATTATGTAGCAATATATGGCATTGGAAGCAGCAGAATACTCTGCAGGCCAGTTATTCAGATGATGCAAAGTCAGGCACAGTTTATTTACATATATTCCCTTGACATCTTTACATGCATGTGAGCTCTCTGTGCAGTGCTATCACAACCAAACAGATATACACATCAAGCAAGAGACTTGTCTAATGCTAAACACTGGTGGCCTATTAAAGAGAAGAGTGAAGCCCAGACTGGCTACAGGGAAGAATGGGGAGAGTTTTGACTGTATTTGCTTTACAAATCAGCCATCAAGAAAAATCAGACTTCTTGATAAGGGAGAGCACTTTCCTGGGCACGTGACCAGACAAAAATTATGCCCTTCAGAGATGAGGACAGGAGGAAAAAGGCCAGCAAGACACCAGAGTCTGCTTTGAGGGCCATTTTGCCATCCAAGGGAACCCAACAATACATGCAGGTAAGGACCACGAGCAAAGAGAAGGGATAATGTCAGGGGAGCCACACAACAGGAGCTCCCAGCTACTGTAGCTGAGCAATGCCCAGGTGGAAAACCATACAGCAGCCAGGACCTGCTCTGACATTCAGATGAACTTCGTGAGCACATTGGGTTGTCTTGGTCACTGTTTTCACTCGTATCCACCAAATGTCTTGGTGTCTACCATAGCAAAATAAATTCCCCTTTCTGTTCCTGACTGTTGCTTACTTGCCAGTGGGGCCTCAAGGTGGCTGAAGGGACCTGGATTCTGCCATTTCTCAGGAAGCAGAAAACTTAATGTGAGGTGAAGAGGTGAAGGCACCCTGAGTGGACCCTGAGAAGGTGTTCAAGTGATAGCCCAAGCAGTGCCAGCCCCCATTGCCTGGCAGGGTCCAAGAAGTTCCCATTACCCAAGATTGTCCTGGCAAGGAGCAGGAGGAAAATGCCAGGCATGCAGATGCAGACATGATCATGCAAGTAGCCACATTCAAGAACATTCTTATATGCCAAATGCTAGCACTTTGGTAGATGCAACCTAGGTGTTTTCCACTTGGAAAACACACGAGCCCATTTGCTGTATGGTAGCCTTGGATCTTGACCTTTTTCTGACTGTGAACCACTGTATCTTCTGCTGAGTAAAAAAATCATAGCCCAGCTGTTCTTTTTATACCTCTTTTATAAGAGGTTCCTAAAGTGGGAGGGGAGTGCTGTGTACCTAGTTTACAAGTATAGAAAGTACTGCATCAATTAGCTGAATAAGCAGATATTTATTTCAGTTCTTCAGCATCAATGAACTAAGAAGGCAGCCTGAAGTGAGTGCTCTGGCCGTTGGCAAAATGTTCTGTATTTTCTCTTCTGAGGTACTCCCTTCAAAAATACCTATCAAATATTTTATTTGTAGGGGAGAGTATCTTCAACCTCAAAAAATATTTTACTCTCACCCATAAATAACAAGGGACTAAGTCAGATTGGACAACATTTGTCTCCAGATGATGCTCTCTCCGTGGGGCTCGTGAGGAAGATGAATGTTTCAGTGGCAGGCAGAGCACCTCTTGCTGACCTTCCTGCTGATGTTGCTGTGCAGTGATGCCCTGAACGTGGCTCCAGCAGTGCAGGGAGGAGCACAGGGAGCAGCATCTGGCCCCTAGGGCAGCTCTGCTGCAGCACCACAGACCTCTGACTCTGCTGCACTGAAAACAGCAATTCTAAGTAAATTTCCAGATCTGAGCTTTTCTCAGGAACTGGGGTGTTTGGTGAACTCTTTAAACTGCCAACACAATAGAAATGTCTATCAAAAATATTGGCTTGATAAAAGTAGACGGTGACATACTCTGCCCACAAGTGCTTCTCCTAATTTACCCTTGAGAATTTAAACTTTCAAATAGTTGCCCTTGAGAATGTAACTCTTCTGAAAACAACCATGCTTTGAATTTTTAACTTTTCATGGAGTATTTAGAGACATTTTCCTTTTCTCTGCTCAAATATAAGCCAGAAATTACATTCCGTAGAGTAATTTAGACCACTTAATCTCTTTTGCAGCTATGTATATCTTGTATTTTTTTTCCTTTATGAAAGCCTAGCTTATTTTTTTTGCTGTTTTAAAGCTGTTTATAAAAGAAAAAAAAAGCAAACTAAAAAGAAAACAGAATTAAATAATGAAAAGGTAGAATACAAGTTAACGTATTATACATGGTTCTGTTGGGGTTTAATAATAAAAATGTTAATGCAATTAAACAAATTACTTTCTGTAATTTGGAGGGATTCTTGTAATGATGTGATGTGTTAGGGGAAGAGAAGTTCTGAAAATTGTTTTTTTAATTACCTAAGAACAAAGTTTAGGAGCTAAAAAAGACCATATTTTTTCTGGATTTTTTGAGTCATGAGTAAGAGAAATATTCTGTTTTCTTTCCTAAAGAAAAATAGCAAATAAATATTAATGTATCAAAGAACACCAAGAATTAGAGAAATGTGTTGTGCAAAGAGATGCTGGCTTTTCTACACTATTTTTTCAGCAACATTTGCTTAACAGTCTGCACTTGGAAATGAAACTGATCTAAATTACAGATGGGCCAAAACTGCTTTTCAGGGTCAAATTTGGCCCTGGTTTTAAAAGGCTTCTTATTGATTGAAAGTGGATCTGAAATCAGGCAGAGCTAGATGAGGGCCAGTTATCAGCAGGTTCCATTATGCGGTGCAGAGGGAGCTGCAGCTGGAGCTCTGTGTGGCCCCTGCAAGTTAAGCATATGCTTTAGTGCTTTGCAGGACTCATGCCAGGGATCTCCATCCTTTACAGGATGGAGTTACCAAGCTGATGGACATATTCCAAAACAGGACAGATGAAAAAGTAGCAGATGAAAAACCTTAACTGAAGGTTTATTTTCTCCTGAATGGCCAAGAACAGAGTGGTCCTCTCAAAAGCACCCATGATTAAGATAGAGGGGATTAAAGCACTGTCACTCAGAGCAGCCACATGCAGTGCATCCTTTCTAATCTAAGAGAAAAGAGATTTGAAATGCTGATAGACCTTACTAATTGATATGGGCTGCAGGTAGACTATTGCAGAGAAAAAAAACCCTTCTCTTATAACAGTCATGGCTGCTACAGATTACAAAATGAAAATATGTGAGGGTAACAAAATCTTTCTGAGGAGAAAATAAAAATTAATAAATAAACAAGCAACCATAGATTGTTTCAAAAAAAGGAGTGTAAGACCCGAGAGGGTTCAGGGGTGACAAAGAGGACACACACATGCAATGCCAGCTCAGCCTTGGAAATCCTTGTAACAGATTCTGATTTGCTCGTTTCTCCTGCTTTCATTTTTCTCCTGTCTTGGGTGAAGGGTTTGTGTTTAATAACATCATTTGCATCAGTGTGTCCCAACAGACCAAGGTACCAGGGCTGGGAGAGATTAGCATGGTAATCTCATTCTGATGGATAAAATTAGCAAAGATATTCCCCTGAACAGAGGGCTGCCATTGGTGAACTGCTGTGCTTAGAATCAATTACTAAATTACTTTGAGCTCTAAGTCGACAGTAACAGAAAAAAATTGGCATCGACCGAAGTGAAATAAGATAAAAAATACACGATCATTAAATCTCTCACTACTATTCGCGAATGTGACTCACAAGAACTGCACAAAAAATAAGGCAGAATTTAATTTTTAACAGTGGTCCCTGTCATCATTTCAACCAGAGCTGCTCAGTGCGTGGGAGCCTGGCTCAGCCTTGCTACCCGGCTGCTGAAGGCAGAACTGGCCTGCTGGCAGCTTCCACCCTGTGCAGAGCGTGGCACCCCATGGCGACAGAGCCAGAAGAGTGGCCTCTGTGTGTGCAGGCAGAGCAGGATAGAGAAAGGCTGTGCCAAGGCATAAAGCCTTCCTTCATCCTGTAGTTACCTGCTCTCTGTGCAAGCACAGCCAAGGCACTTAATGATTTGCAAACATAGAGAAGGGCAGGTCCTGACTCAGAAGGCACAATCTGGAGGCTTTTCTGTGTGTGTAACACAGTGTACAAAATTCATAGTAGTGTGTAGAGCCTTATGTACTCAGCTTGCTTGCTCTAGTACAGAATTTTAAAAAAATAAATAAATTCTAGTTTTATTGCAAAACATATCTTACAAGTAATGTGATAATGTTTCTAGCATAGCGAGGGGGTTGTTCAGGGTTAAAAATGACCAAAATACCTGATCTTCACTGTACACAGACCATCACTACCAATCTGATGTGCTGGGCAAGGCAGAAGTGCTCTGCAGTGACAGCGATGGCACCAGCAATTGCACTGTTATGACTGAGCTTTTGTAAGTATCTACATACTTCAGATCACTGAGTTTTGACAGGTTTAGTTTTAAGCAAATGCAAGACTTTTGAAGCTTTTCCATTTGAACACATACACTGAGAGACCTCTTAGACCACTAGCTGCTTTTACAGAGCTTCTAGACTGCAGTCACAGGAGCTGTTAATAGATACCCAGTCCATCTTTTCTGGAATAAAGGAAATGTAAAAGAGAAAACTGAAATAATAATTACCATGTTACCCAGAATG
This sequence comes from Zosterops lateralis, assembly GCF_965231275.1. Taxonomy (NCBI): domain Eukaryota; kingdom Metazoa; phylum Chordata; class Aves; order Passeriformes; family Zosteropidae; genus Zosterops; species Zosterops lateralis. Next base: position 24,170,632 of record NC_139766.1, on the reverse strand, counting down.
CAGGACATGACATCCTTGCTATCTTGGCTACAGCTATGAAATAAATGGGCTTCACAATGAAAAATACCCAACTAGCACGCGATCAGTAGGATAGCAGGGATGTAGAAAAAAGACGCGTGAAAGAACCTTTTATGAGCTTTACACACTGGGAATCACAGTAGCATAAGTAATTGATAATATTATTAGCACAGTATACATATCAGCTGTCGGGATGTTATGAGGACTGAATCCAATCTCTGTTGAGGGAGTCAGGGTCAACATCATTAACTATAGATCCTGTCCTGGTTTACATATAGAGCCCTCAGGCCAAGTGTCTGCCAGATACATCTCTATAGATGTGCATAGCTATAGGACATACAGGGGGCTAATCACACACATCAGTAATAGACAACAAGCTTTTGTTTATCTGAAGGTTTACTGGAATTAACTGATTAGTGTCAACTTGACACAATAACTTTTGTCTACAATGTAGTAGATCATTTTGATGGTTTTATTGATGGAGTGTTGACTAATGTAAATTGTAAGGGTAGCTGAATGAAGTAGGAAACATTTAAGTTACACAGAAATTGAAAAAGCCACTAGCAAACATATCTTTAAAACGTCACATTCTGCAGCCTTACAGATGCTATGAAAATGATAACAACAAGTAGGGAGAATTGAAAACGAAACCAGACACCACCTATTCATAAATGTATCTCTTACTTTAATCTTCAGATGATATCCTGATGTTAAAACTAACATAACATGAATTTGGCACACGCCTTTCTGAAAATGAAATCAGTCTAGTAAAAGAAAATAGAAAACGAAGTTGAAAATTTATTTACCTGAAACTTATAGTAGTCCAATTTAGAATGAAAGTATGAAAAATATTTAAGAAAAATGTCTGTTGGAATAAAAATTCTTTGCATAAATTCATTAGGTTTATAACATTGTTTACTGTTTCTTGTTAGGTATAATTATTTTCTTCCATGGTTAAAATGGAACACACTGGCTTCCTCTGCTGGGTGTCAAAGAGCTTTAATGTACTAGCCTGGGCTTTCTGTTCTCATGGTTTTAGAGTGTGGCTAGGAGTTCATGATTTAAAACTACACATGATCATATTCATCATCTAACATAAATAACAATAGACTTCTTTTCTGGCTTAGTTTTGGATTATTTAGTGCAACTCTTGGGCAATCTCCTTTGAAAGTAAGCTCAGAAATACAATGATTATGTTGTGAATGCTTCAAAGAACAGAAAGATAGTATATGTTCTACTAAATTTGTATTCTGCCATAAATATCAGAAAAATATTTCACATTCTTTTATAGCTTCAAAATCACCTTTCTTCCCTTTCCAGGCAAAAACGATTCTCCTCACAATAGCAAGTCAAAACCATTAAGCTAAGACAAGGGGGATACTGTGTGTCACAAGACGAAGTAATTAAATTTAGGCAGTATTATCAATGATGCCCAATTCCAACCATTGAAGCTGCTGTTAGTAACCCCGTCTGTCCCTCTATCAAAAAGCTATTTATTCTTCATTACTGGCCATCCCTGGGTTATAGGGATTCATTGTCATTGTAGTAACTTAGAGGAGGAACAGTTAGTACAATGATATTATGGAAATAGCCATTTCATAGCTCATGGGCAAAGAAGTATTGAGTCACAGCTTTCCAGCAGTTGTCAGCAATGGTGAAATCTTGTCTGTATCATCACCCTTGAGAATTCATTACATTTGTTTGGATTATAGCAACGTAATAGAGAGGGAAATCTTGTCACTGGAGAAAGGCACCCCACTGTAGAGATCCCATCCATGCAATTCCTATAGAAGTCTTTGCAAGGTCTGCAAAACTGGGGACAAAACATGCTGTACCTTGGGGACAAAGACTGCCCAGTTTAGATCAGAAACACCCAAACCAACAGGGTTCCACTTGGGTAGTAGGCAAAAGTGCTGTTATGCATTCCTCTTCATCTGTCTCAAAACTGCTCCTGCCTCCTCACCAGACAAGAGCACATCCCAGAGAGCCTAACTTTCAGCACTGAGACTTCAAAATGTTTTCTCTCACAGGTCTTTAAATCTGAGGGTGTGCAAAGTAACAAAAACTTATTACACAGAAGACAATGAAAGTAAATGGATGCTTAGATAGGTTGTGCCTTTTTTGAAAAAACACAAATTAAATTTATTCATTTTGAGTGCTTTTTACCAGAATATATTGATGCATCCAAGAAATCATGGCCCCTCTCCATCAACATCTAACTTAGCAGTTTTCTCCCCCATTCAAAAATTAATTTTAAACACTAAGGTTTCATCAGAGCTTACTGATACTTGGCTGCTTTTTAGACATAAACATATTCAAATCCAAGTTTGTTTGAAACCAGCAATTTAAATTTATAAATATAAATTACTCCTTACTAGAAAAAAATAGCTTTAAATGTTTGGATGTTTGGAGGTTTTTTTAAAGCTAGGAGAAAAAGACCTCCATTTTGGAAAGGAAAATGTTCCAGGTGGTTAACGATAGCCTTAAGAAAGTCACTTGAGCCTTACAAGCAAAAGAAGTAATTTTTATCCTGCTTTATAAAGTAGGTTCCAGCCAAAGGTACATTACCTTTCCTAAATATTTTGGTTCATTTTAAACAGGATGTTAAAATATTCAGCTGTTGATTTTCTGAGGCTCTTATGTGCAGTTATTTTCATTATAAATGTTGTATTGTCGTAAGATCAAATCAGAAGCAGTTGATAAGACGCAAAGGCAATACAATGCAATTTACTCTCATAGAACAGCTCTTTTTGGAAAACATAAATGAACCTTTTACATGTAACTTTACACTTTCAAACACGATTCTCAATTGCACACAGTAGTTCTCGGTTAAGCAGAAGTATGAAAAGAAATTAAAAACCCATTTGTGGTCTATACAATGGCCAGGTACAACACACTACTGCAGTAGCATGGAGCAGGAGAATGGCAGAGGATGACATCACATTTCCTGATGGTGTCTGGGAAAGGTGGATTTTGTGAGGCTCTGATTTGTTCCTGACAGTCCCCAAAGAACTGGGAGGAGGCAGATGTTGCAAGTGTAACCAACAACCCAGAGAGATGTTAGGGATCTTTAGAAGACGCAGATGGTGCTCTATCAATGCAAGAACACACTTTAAATGTGCAACTGAGACAGGTATCACATGTACACACCCAAACTGCATTTATCAAATTGTAGCTATTTGTGGAAAGAAGAAATCTGTTTAGAGTTCATGCCATGAGATGTATGAACTTTTTCACCATGAACTTCAGCACAACACCCTTTCTCTACAGCAAATCTCCCAGTTTCTTCACTGTGTACAGGGTGAAGGAAACATTTGACCGCTAAACTCATATATGAGAGAGAATTAATGTTTCCACTCATACTTCCTCCTCAGACCAATTTTGAATGCAGCTTCCTCATAATGTCTTTCACTGGTTTTCATCTCTTTAGCAACTTGTTCTTTCTTCTGCCCTCTGCTGCCTCCTTGTTTCTTTTTCTCTGCATACGGGACTTCCAAGAGACGTCTGACCACACAGCTCTCTCCTGCATGCTTTTTGTTCTGCCTTAACTTTTTCTTCAAAATTACTTTTGCTGTCTCTTCTGTCATTTCACCAGCAACATAGTTCTTGACAGCTAAAGGTACATATTCTCATTGTTGAGTACCTTGTTTCTAAACACCACTGAAGGATCTTCTTGCACCTTCTTCTGTCATCCTGCTAGAGCAGCACTGAAAAAAATGAGATATGTAATAATGGAAGATATTTCCTCCAAATTGTCAGTGATCTTACTGTGCAGTAGAAATACAAAGCAACTTCGTGTCCAGTATATAGCTAGTGCAGAAGTTCAGCATACTAATTAATATGAAATACACAGGTAATATGTCATTCAAACATGGAAGTTATCTTAATTGCAAAATATTCTGCAATCATTAATATCAAAAGAAAAATCTGAGTAAAAATTCTTTAATGCACATTGTGCCATGATTCTGTATTGAATAACAATCTTACATTAGAATAACAAATTAAAAGGAAAGTGTCAAAATTGCAAATAGTTATGAATTTAAAAGACCATTTATCATAATTATTGAATGACTTTTTGGGTTGGAATAAATAGAGAAGTAATCATGAGAGATGTGTCTTGTATCTCAGTGTAATATAAAAGATGCATATTATATAAAATGAGGAGGAGCAAAAACTTTTGCTCATCCCATGACTATAATAATTGCCAAATTTTCTCATTGGTTCAAATACAAAGAACTTCATTCAGTAGCTAACAAGGCCTTCTTCAATCAAATTCCTCTTGGCCTCATAATTTTCTCTACAGTTTTCACAGTCTTACAGGCAAATCATGGCTGCCCAATGGCAAAATTCATCCATCATGATATACTATTAGATACACATTCAAAGCCTTTGTAGGTATGTAGGGGAGTGTGCCTATGATATAATGATGTGCAAAATGCAGAATACACATTATTTAAAATATAAGATGAAAATGTTATTTCAATCACTGCTAATTTGCATTTCATATTCCCAAAACATCGTAATACTATTATAAGGTATTGATCCAAGCATGACCATTTGATTTCACATCAATACTAATATGACTTTTTTGTGATCTGTTGACATGTGGGATTTTCTGAGTGAAATACATACATACCAATATCCAACTATTTTCACTAGTAAAAGTGGATTCAGCTGTTCTCTGTGAAAAACTGTTGGCAAAGATGCAGACTACCTTGTTCCAAAATTTGAATTCTAATTTACTGGTAGACTTAGATTTATGTTCTTACTTTTTTCCCGAATCTCTTTCATTTACCTCTTCAATATAGTGGTGTCTTTCTGATACCTTGTTTTGACTGCAGCCGTATTCAGTATGGGCTCAAAGTATGGGTAGCAAAAGTAGTTATGCCATGCAAGAGTCCCTCAAAATGTCATTCCCATCCTCATTGTGGTGGTTCAGGACCTGACATACTGGAATAACAGCCTTCCACTGAACCTCTCTGAATTATGTAAACAATATAGTTTATAGTGAAACAGTTTTTCCTCTGATGATTTTTGCATGCAGATGCCAAAATCATATAGTCCCACCCCCCTATGATTTCTTCTCTCCCACTAGATAGGCAGACTGAATGATACTCGAATAGCCTTCAATCTTCTCAGCACTGCTGAGGCACTTCTTCCTACAAATCCATGTTTTCAACATTACCCAAGAATTTCAGCTGGCACCATTCTGTTGGTTTTCCTGGTGGCTGCCAACTTGAAACTTACCCAGGATCAAGGATAGTCATAGAATAGTTTGGACTGGAAGGGGATCTTGAAGAATATCCAGCTTTTCTGCAGATATCCAGACAGAAATTCCTTTCCTCACCTGTACACACACAGATGCCTGCAAAGCCAACACAGTCTGTGCTAAAGACCATGCAACCTCTCCATTGATTTACCTGGGGCACGCTTGGATTTTAATGGCATGGAAAATCTGGAGGGTAGAATGCAGCATGTCTGAGAAGAGTGTTACATGCTGATGATTTTCAGTCACTTTACTAGCACAGAAATCAGCACATAGAATGCAACTGTTTTTACATCACCTGACTTTCTACAGGATCTGAGTAAAAACCAGCAAAAAATGGATTTATCACAGATTTGCCCCAAAATGAGCCATCCCAGTTTCCTTGCAGAAGCCAAAGGACCTAAGGAACAGAGATTGTTATTTATCTTAGGTGAGATGTGCTTCTTTCTCATCACCTGCCAAGACCTGAAAATGGTTTACAACCTCGAAATCCAGCTAGAACCATTGGTGCTTCTGGATTGCAGGGTTACAGATGGGGGCTTTTCTGCCTTTTGTTATGTGTGACAGAGCTGTGACCCTTCTTGCCCATGAAGTTATAGCTCATGTTGAAGACTACCAAGAAGGTGAAGTAAGGGTTCAGTCCCAGCATGGGACAGGTCAATATGGTTGTAACCTTTACCTTCAATTCCAGGAAACATTTTCCTCCATACTTTCAGATGGAGCCCACATTGCAGGAAGAACCCCCAAGAACTTCTAGCTCATCTGGCTTCACACCTTCCTTCCAGCCCCACTGGCCTCCTAAACCAAACCTGGAATATCAGAAGTAATAAAAGCAAAACTAAATCCAATGAGTTTACATTGCATAGAAGCAACACTTCTGCCCCCCCACCCCCGCCCCCAGTTATTAGGTAAAAATTTAATCAGGGCTCCAGAGCCTACCTAATAGGAGATAAATTTTAATGGATGATCCACAGTAATTTAAATTATGTTGTGAGTTTGTTAGAGCCCTATCATGTCCTATTTGGTTCTATAAATACACTGTGTATAAACACAATATATATTGATGTATGTCCTACTATCTGCTTATTTTCACACATCACTTTATCTGCCTTTGAGGATATCAGCATGTTCCAGTATACAATTACAGAACCTGAAAACTCAATTAATATTCTATTTACCTGAGTGTTAACTAAAGCAATGCCTATAAATGCACTAGAAAAAAAAATTCTTACAGATTGTAAATGAACTTTTAAGAACTGACCCAGTGCCAATCCTTTTGCCTCCTATCTGGATATAGGCAATTATTTTAGTTAATGGCACAACACAAGGTCCCAGAGTGCACACATAAGCCCACACTTTTCCAAGAGAGATTCAAGCAGGGGTTGCATAAAAGGTTTTATTAAAAACTGAAATTTTGTTCTCATCACAAATTATTGCCAATTCATTTTGTCTGTGAATGTAAACATACAATTTACCCTTCATTTATGACTCCTTCTCATAAAACATGAAATGTTTTGGAAGATATGTGGCAAGCAAAAAGAAAAAGACATAGTTTATATCTTAGAGCTTCTTTTCATATGAGTTCAGCTTTGCCTCCATTTATCTCCAACAAATGAAGACTTCTATATTGCCTTCCCTCTTGATTAGTAGTTTTCAGTCAGTTTTTTTTTTTTTTCCCTTTTCTGACATTCTGTTAGAGGGGGTCTATGTTTGACCACTGCAGATATGAATGCCCTCTCAACACCCTTGTTTCCATTCCTTGGGAAAAGATGGGCCTTATATAACTTGTGTTTCATTGCAGAAGGCTGTGGACTCATTTTGACTGCAATAAAATGAAAAGTCTGTTGATGAACAGGAAGGCATAGGCATACTTTCTATGTTAGCACTAGGGGCTAACTAGTAATAATTTCATTGGTTGATTGATTGATTGATTGATTGATCAAAGTAATTTTTACTGGGAGGCTAAAAATGACCAGCTGCCAATATTATATCACTTTTACATAGGAGCCAGGACCATCCATCAGGAATTATTTGCAAATTGGAATCCCACTTGGAAAAAAAAATTAAGCAAAGCAAATGCAATCAAGCATAAGCTGTCTTACAGAAATAATATAGCTGATACAATCAAATAAGCAGAATAGTCACAGAGGGATATAGCTAGGGCTGGATCCTCAGTGGTGGCACTCCAGCCAAGAGCATTGATCTAGCTGGGGTCCCAGTAACAGCATATGAAAAGTACCCAGGGATTCTTAGTGGGAATGGAGCTCTGACTTTTAGCCTGAGCAAACTCTCCCTGTTTGAACCATGAAGGAAAACGTCCTAGCCCATTTGACTTGGCATTTCTTGCTCATCATTTAAGGCTAATTACCATTAGTCTCTAAGGCATGCAGCATTGCTCTGACCTGCTGCTCCTGACAAGTCCAACAGGGCACGCTTCAGTTATATGTGGGAGCTGCTGTATCCTCCAGTTAGCCAACACGGAGACCTTTGATTAAACAGCTTAACACTATTTCCTTCTGCTAACCCATTCCCTTGTGTGGGAGCTGGAAGTACCTTGCCTGAAGGCACAATGCATCCCTACAGGCAGGAATTCAGGATTGTCTAACCCTGCCTCCCTGTCACTGGGTTCTTATTCTGAGAAGAGAGGCCTTTTAAACTTTCCAATGACCTCTTGACTTAGACATCGTTATCCTTCACTGTGGGAAGAACGTACCTTTCCATCTTTTTTACTGTCTCGGTCAACCTCATTGGATTCATTGACAGAAACAGGCATAGATACATAAAATTGCTGTAATTGGGTCAGGCCATAGGTCTGATAGTGGCCAGTGATGATTGCCTAGAGAAAGAAAAGAAGAAGCAGTCCACAAACAGCAGGACCCTTCCCTTTGACAAATCTTCTCTGCTACCAGCAGTTTCAAGGCCATCAGAGAGTTTGTATCCAGACTTATGATACAAATACTATAATACCAAATAACAGCTAATACAAAACTTATTACTTTATTGAACTCACAGGTACGTTTTTCATTAAACAACACAAATGTATATCTGCAGTTGTATATGACACAGATTCTTACATGTGAGTCATCAATGTGTTTTGCTGTGCTTCTATATTTGCAAGGAGACAGATGGACTGGTCTCTTTTTTTTTTTTTTTCCTTGATAAGCACATAAAGTAATTTCTTTTTTTATCAACAGGATTTCCCTAATTATCTTTTAAGCTATTTTCATTGCACTCTCTCTCCCCCATTCTACTCTGCTTTTTATCAGAGGCCTCGCAATTTCTATGATCCAATCCTCTAGTTCTTCAGCCCCATTACTGACAAACTGTGTCACACACACTCCCTACCTTTGTAACAAAGATCAGCTTGCATAGGCAAGCTGATCAACACTGTGGACCTGTTCTGCACTCTGCTGAAATCACAGTCTACTCTTTAAAGGTTCTGTAGGGTTTGACCAACTTCATCAAGCTTAGAGGCAAGGTGCTATAAGAGGCATTACTAAATCTACCCCAATGCACAGCTCATTACACTCTGTAATTGCTGATTTTGCAGTACAGTACGTTTCTGCTACCATTTGAAATACAATTCAGTCCTATTATTTCTTCTGTATAATTTCTTCTGTTGCTTTGCAGGAACATCAAGTATCCCTAGAGATAAAGGTGCTACAGCTTTAAAAAAAAAAAAAAAAAAAAAAAAAAAAGAGCATGATGTTGAGTGATATTCAGTATCAGTATTCATGTAACTGGGAAAAGCATTGCTTGCAAAACAGACTATAATTTGAAATGTGGGAGGTGTTTTTCTTCTCGCTAACCAGTGCATGCTGATGCAGTTGAAGTCTCAGCTGGGTGCAGGTGGTTGGACAAGCACAACAAAATAGTTCTGCTTTACCAAACAGATTTAAACTTGTGGTTGTGAGTTGTGTTTTTTGTTTTCTTTGGTTTTTGTTTTTTAATTAATGGAACTGAAACTGGACAGCTCATAAGGCAAGCAAAGGCAAGGCCTTCTGTCTCCTTACTTTTGGGCATACAAACGTCCCTGTATTTATTCCACCAGGGAACAAAGAAAAGAAGTGTCCAGATCTGAGTCTCTCTGCCTAGTTCATCAGGAGCAGCTGGAGAACATCTCTGCTGGTGTCTGAGTCTCCTGCTGGATGTCCTTCGCTTGTGATGACGGAAAGCTTTGCCCCAGCCACATCTCTGCTTCTGGAGGGAAAAGCAAAGCCTTCTCTTAGGGCTATTTCAGCTCCCAGGACCCTTGTGCTGCCCCGATGTCCTAGCAGCTGCCCAACGAGCATTTCTGTCTTTCACATACTCTTCTGCTTACACAATCTGCAGCTAGTATTTTCCTTTTCTCTTTTTCTCTCTCTTTTTTTTTTTTTTTTTTTTTTTTTTTTTTTTTTTTTTTTTCCCTAATCGCAGAAAGGCCTCCCCGCCTAATCTAATTCCCAGTCCTTTGTCACAAGCAGATGTCAGTTTTACATCTGTGTGTCTGCTCAATCGCCCCGTCTCCTCCAGCCCAGCAGATGTTGCGGCCGCCGCGACCGAAGGGAAAAGCAAAGCGCAGATCCCTCTGCTGGCCGCCCCCCGAACGCCACGGGTCCCGGCCGGGAGACAAATAAGAAAGGATTATTATTATTATTATTATTATTCCTTCTTCACTTCTTCCTCGCTACCATTACTGTTGCAAATCCCCCTATCCCAGCTGATTAGGCAGCAGGAGACCGGCCAAGAGCGCATCCTCTCGCCGGGCATCCTAAGGCAGCGCGGGGAGGGAGGGAGGCGGCGGCCCCAGGGCGCGCAGAGCAGCAGCGCCGGTGTCCCCTGCTCCCTGCAGGGCCGCCAAGCCCAGCGTGAGCGGCCACTGGGAGCGGGGCAGCAGGGACAACAAAAAGTACGATTTTGTTTGTCTCCCGGGCGTGGCAGGTAGCCCCGAGACGTGTCGGGAACAGGAACGTGTCCCCGCACTGTCCCTCCGTGGCCGGGGGAAAGCCAACACCTGTCCCCGGCCCGACACGGCTCCGCACGGCGGTGAGAGGGGGGGGCGGTGAAGGGCCGGGCTCCGCGGCCGCGCTGAACTGCGCGCCCCGTCCTGGGGAGGCCCGCACACCGGGGACCGCCACAGTGCGACGGGATGCCCTGGCCGCTCCCTCCGAATAAAGCAACGCCAAAGAAGCCCTCGTCCGTGTTTAACATTTTATTCGGGCGGGAGGGATGGTCGCGGCGCGGCGGCGGCCGGGCTCGGGAGGCGCTTTCCCATGCTCGGCGGCGGCCGTACAAAGGCGCGCTGTTCCCTGTTCTGTTCCGCTGCCTCCGAGCATTCCTCCCGCAGCCCGAGGGGAGAGGACCGGGCCCCTCTCAGTGCTCAAGGAGAGGAAAGAAAAGTGGCTTTTAAATACTCGGCGTGTTTTTCTCCGGCACCCGACCCCGTCGCGCCTCCAGCCACCGGCACTCCGCACATCCCGCGCATCCCGCACATCCCGCATCCCGCGCATCCCGCACGTCCCGCGCATCCCGCACATCCCGCGCATCCCGCACATCCCGCGCATCCCGCACATCCCGCACATCCCGCACACCCCGCGCATCCCGCACATCCCGCACACCCCGCGCATCTCGCGCATCCCGCACATCCCGCGCATCCCGCACATCCCGCACATCCCGCACCTCCCGCG